>NW_015175435.1:150059-181528 GCF_001447785.1 Gekko japonicus
ATTACAACTGCTCTCCAAATGGCAGAGATCAGTTCCCCTGGAGAAAATTATGGACTCTGTGGTAGTCAGGGCTTCAGAGTACGGAAGAGGCTGCAAGTGTGTGTGTGTGGGGGGGAAATGGAAAGCTGAAGAGTGAGGGGGAAATAAAGGTAGGTTGATGATTGGCTGGGAAGGAGATAGGGTTGCCAACTCCAGGTGGGAAATTTCTGGAGATTTGAGGGATGGAACCTGGAGAGGGTGAGGTTTGAGGAGGGGGGGAAACCTCAGACAGGTACAATGCCATAGACTTCATCCTCCCAACCAGCCATTCCCTCCTGGGGAACAACTGTTGCCAATCTCAGGAGAGGGGTGGAAATAACTCAGAATTACAACTGATTTCCAGGAGGGAGGGGAGAGAAGATGGAAAGCTGACATCAGAGGGCCAGATAATGGCAGGTTGATGCTTGGCTGGGAAGGAGATAGTGTTGCCAACTCCAGGTTGGGAAATTCATGGAGATTTGATGGGTGGAGCCTGGAGAGGGTGAGGTTTGAGGAGGGATAGGACCTCAGACAGGTACAATGCCATAGACTCCACCCACCAAACCAGCCATTTCCTCCTGGGTAACAATTGTTGCCAATCTCCAGGTGAGGGGTGGAGATCACTCAAAATTACAACTGCTCTTCAGGTAGCAGAGTTCAGTTCCTCCAGAGGTTGGCTGCTGAGGTTGCCACAGCACATTGACACTGAGTGCCCAAGGCCTTGGCACTCTCCCAGAGCCTCTTTCTAGAGCTTGTTGTATTTATTTCCACTACAGGCCTTATTCCTAGTGTTGACATACTTTTCTTCCTAAAACAGAAGAACGACACAGTAGCCAGTCCTCAAAAAAGGATAAGAAGGAGGAGAAAGCTGACCACATGTTGACATATTCAGCAATTGGTTGGCTGATATAATGATTCCCTGCTTCCCTTTATCTTTTTCTTGACTGAGCAGCCTCTTTTTTCTTTCTCTATCTCACCCAGTGATTTAAATGTATATTAGTCTTTTGTCTTTGTGTGATAATGGCACATATGAGGCTGGTGGTAATTTAAAACTAACAAACTACTTTATTTAACTTTTGAGGGGAAATGATCAGGTAGGTAACAGTTTTGGGACTTAGAAGGTGAACAGACAACAGGAATGAAATAACTTCGTATAAATATAAACAACACATAGTTTGCCCCAATCAAGTAACTAGTTATATTGACAGGACTTTAGGTTTTTAAAACTGTGGAGAGAGATCTCTTGGCAGTCACTGCTTAAATAAACAAGCATAAGGTTCTTTGACTCAAGAATATTAAAGTTTGTGAAGGCAGGAAGATTCACACCAGTTCCAATTTTCCTTATTAAGCAGGAGTTAGTTCCTTCAGGAAAGGGCTACTCATTCCATTTCCCTGATTCAGGATCTTCCTTGATCCCCTCACTCTCCTTAACTCTGCTTTACTATTCTCACTCCACTCACAACTGTCATTCTTAACTGCCATTTTTAGCTGCCACTCTCAACTGTAGAATTCCATTTGAATCCCCTGTCACTCAAGGTTCTCAGACTGGGTTATAGCATTATCCATTTATTTGTCAGTTACAGCCAACTACCCAGTATTTACGGGGGTGGTCCAGTCTGCCTATCCCGAGAGCTGGGCTGATACTCATCACCCATCTGGAGAAGGTGTTACATGCTCGTGCCCTGGCTGGTGATGCCATGACCATTGAATATGACAAAGGTTTCTCACAGCAAGAAGGCTAAGGTCACGGTGGGCCCTCACATTAAAAGTCGATTGAACCAAACCGAGTCAGACAGGTGAAGCACCAGGCCAAAGGGTTTGCTAGGAGTTTAATCAGGGGAAATGCCAACAAGCCCAGTGCAAGTTTGATCATAATTTTGACAATGCTTCCGGCAGCACCCCCAGGGTCTCCTGCCCTTGTAACTCGAATGGCTAGCTGCCCTTTTTGGACAACCAACTCCCCTCCAACACTGCCACCCAAAGAGAGGGAGGGTCCAACATCATCCCAGTCTCTGCCCCTGGGAAATGGCAGCTCATTAATTGAAAAGGGGTTGGCCTTCACTCTGGTCAGATGGGAAGCCCTTCACCCCATTATCATCTGCTACCCCCTTGTCAGCTGCTAAGTACCTTTGGGAGGATTTCAGTTATGAATTTCATATACCTTTTACTGCCCCCCCCCCATATCCCTATGGTCTCTGGCAATCTTAAATTGCCTGGAGAGATGCCTGAGACTGTGGCTGTCAAGGTAGTCAAGGAATGTGCTGCAGGCCAGGTGGTGGGTCCTTTTAGAGCCCCTCCCATCACTAATCTTCACATTTGGTGTACTGGTTAAGTGCACAGACTCTAATTGGGGAGAACTGGGTTTGATTCCGCACTCCTCCACTTGCACCTGCTGGATGACCTTGGGCAAGCCGTAGTTCTGTTGGAGCTGTTCTTGAAAAAGAGCAGTTACTGTCAGAGCCCTCTCAGCCCCACCTACCTCACAGGGTATCTGTTGTGGGGAGGGGAAGGGAAAGGAGTTTGTAAGCCACTCTGAGACTCCTTTGGGTAGTGAAGGGCAGGGTATAAATCCAATATCATCATCTTCTTCTCAAAAAGGATAATGGAGAGTGCAACTAATACACCACCTTTCTCAGGGGCTCCCCTGTCAATGAGGCCACCCCCCAAAAAAAATTTTGCTCAGCCAGGTATGTGGCCTTTGACCATGACATCAGCCGAGTTAGATCATGTGGCACTGGTGCTCTTATGGCCACATGTGACATCCCACCAGATTTCTGGCTGCTGCCTGTAAACCCTGGAGATTTTTGCTTGCTAGGCTGTAAGTTTCAAGGGTCTTATTATGTGGATTAGATCAGGCCCACGGGGTACTTGTGGCCTGCACATTTAAAACATTCAGTACTTTTCTGGAACAGGCCATGAAGGAAAAGACAGGGAGCCCCCATATTACACATTACTTGGATTACTACCTGTTTGTGGGCCTGGCAAAGAGTGCCACTTGCACCATGTTCCACAGCCTTTCAGTCCTTGATGGCTGAGTTGGGACTCCTGCTAGCCCAGGGGGAAACCAAGGGTCCTGCCACACAGCTAGTGTACATGGGCATCCAGCTACACTCGTCCTCCAGGACATTCAACTTCCCTGGGGACAAGCTGTGGGCCCTTAAGGCCTTGATTTCCCTGGCTCTCTCACACAGGAATTGTATCCTAAAGGAGCTCCAGTGCCTTATGGGGCATCTGAACTTCACCTGTAGGGTAGTGTCCCCAGGGTGGGCTCTCTGTGCCTGCCTGGACAGGTCCACTGCAGGGGCAACTTCCCTGCATCACCATATCAGGTTTACCCAGGGCATGAAGGAAGCTCTTCAAATCTGGTGCACCTATTTGCCTAACTTTAACAGCATCTCTTTCTGGCAAGAACCACTGGATTTAGCCTCAGACATTCAAGTCCGGTCAGATGCCACAAGTAGCATACGGTTCAGGGTCTGCTTCACGAGGTGGTGGCATGCCCAGCCATGGCTACCTCAAGGAGCTGAATCTGTCATTTTGTGGGACCTTTCTTTTTGGAGCTCTTTCCAAATTTATTGGCAGTGATCATTTGGCAGGAACACTTCAGGGACAAAAGAGTCCAGTTCTGGAGTGAC
Source organism: Gekko japonicus (assembly GCF_001447785.1). Lineage (NCBI taxonomy): Eukaryota > Metazoa > Chordata > Lepidosauria > Squamata > Gekkonidae > Gekko > Gekko japonicus. Next base: position 153,713 of record NW_015175435.1, read on the forward strand.
AATCAGTTTGTTGTGTGGGTCATTAATAAGAGCCATCATGCTCATAGCAGATCATGCACCCAGCGAGCAGATTTGTCCAGGTTTGTTTGTCTGCTAACATAACATTTTCAGCTCAGCACGCTGCAGGTATCGATAGCAGCATCATGGATCCTTTATCTCACTTTCAGGAACAGATTGTAGCCTGGTGCTTGAGGTAAACCACCACCTGGATCTGTTCCCAGAAGGACTCTGGGCCTTATAATCTGTAATTCAGGGGGTATTAAACTCCATCGCTCCTTCCACTCTGCATGCCTACTATGAAGCAGCCTTCTCTGCTAGCACCAGCACCTGGCCAGTGTCTGAGACCATGATCCTCCAATACCTGGCCTTGATGTGGGATCAGGGCCCTGTACCTAAAACCATAACAGGCTATTTGGCGGCCATTTCCTTTTTTTACAAGACCTAAAGCTTCCTGGACCCATGCACCTCTTTTGCTGGCCTCCAGGCCATTGAGGATTGGAAGAGGTTCACCATACAGGCACCTCACCCCCGCAGACCCATCATATTAGCCACTCTCTCCTGGCTCATTTGTTGGCTTCGAGTACTATGCTGGTCGGCATTCGAGGATAAATTATTCAAGGCTGCCTTCATGCTGGCCTTCTTTGGGGCTCTCAGGGCGGGAGAATTAGGGGCTGGTTCATGCAGGGACTGCTCTGGCTGCATGTTGGGGTGCAGGACATTGCCATCAGTTGTTCTGAAGTCTGCCTGGTTGTCATGCTATGCAAAAATGACTGGAAAAGTAAGAGTGCATGCCTGTGTGTTTCTGCAAAGTACCTAGTCCAGCCCCTTATCCAGTATGGGCTACCTTGGCTTTCCTGTCAGTATGGCTTCCAAGGCCCCCTCCTCATTCATTTGGATGACTCTCCACTCACCACGTACCAATTTATCAGCATCCTCAGGGCCAGCCTGGTGGCTTCAGGTTTCCCCTGGAGAATTTGGGGCCCACTCCTTCAGAATCAGGGTGGCTACCACCACTGCCAGACTGGGGCTTCCCCCCTCCTGCATTCAGGCCATTGGGAGGTGGAGGTCTTCTGCATACAAAACATACATTCAACCACATTTGGAGGTTGACTACTAATGGTTTCTACTTTCAGCTCATTGTCAGAAGTTTGTCTTTTGTCTGTATCTGTGGTTACAGCATCGTCCAGTGGGCTGGAATCCACATGGCATCTATCAGCTAGGGTAGGCACTTGCGTTTGGAAGAAGCAGCACACATCATGTGGATTGTCATGAGGGAGAAGCTTTGGGACTTGCTTGTGCCTATGGTTCTGTATTGTGCCCCCTGGAGCGGGCCTCCTGATGCCCTGGTTATCCAGTTGGGGGGAGAACGACATTGCAGCTCTCAGGAACCTCAATCTAGAGTGTGTGGCCAAAGCCAACCGTCTCTGTGATCTTGATTTCCCAGCACTCAGTTTTTTTGGTCTGACTTGTTGGAGAGGTATTTATGGCACGGGGCCTGCTGCCCAGACAAGACGGATATGGACAGGAAGAAGGTCACCAAAGCAGTGGGCCAGGTAGTTGAGACCTTGGGAGGTCATCTGATTCTCATCTGGACATCTACTTTCAGCATGCAGCATTATTCTGACCATACAATGTCCATCTGTCAGAGTGGTGGTACAAAACCTGGCTGCATGGGATTTGACATGAACTTATAGTTGGGTTGCAGCTGTAAGAACTTTGGCAGGAGCCTGGTGGTTTCCCTGCCCATCTCTTGTGGCAGTATCTTAATGGGGCCAGATCCATTTTCTGGGGAAACATGGCCTATGCTCCTGTTTCCCTATCTTTGGGGAACTCCTCAAGGGATTTGGAGGTAAGAGAGGTCATGGCACCTTCACTCTCAAGTGGCAACGGAAACCATGCAATGGCTTGTGCCCACATGGAAGCCCACATCCTGCTATGCCATGGTAACCCCAGCACGAGGGCTGGGGGTGGGGTCTATAAATCAGTCTGCAGGCAGATCAGCCAATGCCAGGATCCATTTCCCCATACTGTGCCAAGGCTCTGTCAGCTGTAACCAATAAAGTTGTGGCCATTTAAGTATCTGTGGTCTCTTTCATGTCTTTTGGGTTAGCCTCATCATCTCCCTGTCTGTCTTTAGTGCTGGGCCCACAAGCAAGTGCCACAAGAACTACTGGCACTATCTTACAAATAAATATGTTTAAGAATAGCATAAGCAGTATTTGTTTTACAACAGAACAGCTTTTCAAGGTAGAAGAGATATTTTCTGTGGGTTTTACAATATGGAGTTAGGTATCCAATTAGACCAGTAGTACTGTAATGTTACTCTAATGTAGCAATAGAATGTCATCTTGCAAAACGCAAGTTGCATTTATAACCACATCATATCATGCTTTCATTATATACAAACCAATTAGCATTAATTCTCTAGACAAACATCTAAAAGGCAAGCAGGGCATTCTTTTAAAAAACGAACTTAATAATTATTAAAAACTGGCATTATAGCAGGATTTATAACAGCCAAACTGATTAACAACTAATTAGCTTAGCAAATAATATTATCTTTTCTGAATATATTATATTGCATAAATCCATGTAAGAAAGAAAATCTGTTAACAAAGAAAACAAATGGATGTCAAGCTAAGTGTTTAATAACAAGCTATTTTTAATTAGCTAAATCTTAAAAACCGGTATTATTTTTCATAGTAAGAAATCTCATTTTCATTTTATTATAGAAAATATTATTTAATATGACTGTCACCTTCTGTGGAACAGTTATTTATGGCCCTGCCAACCTAATTATTATTTATTCTAAGACTTTCCTTAAAATCACAGCTGCCATTCACTAATGAGTCCAGAAAGGTTGCAAACAAGTTCAAGCTATCCATGAAATTATTTGGATGAAAACTGCAGAACTTGTCAGTCTAGTTTTGATGTAAAAATACAGCCTTATTATCTACCTTCATTAATAATATATAAATTATCCATAAACACTCTGGAGGAAAAAAGGGAGGAGAGGAAGAGTGAATGACACAGCCTCCTGTTAGAAGACTGAGAAAGGACACACTTGATTGAATTAAATATTAATACTTTACTCAATACCATTGCACCAATTTACATTGTCCAGAGCCTGGCACAGTGATTTCACAAATAATTCTTCTATTAAAAGTAACATTCTCTTTCCGAATTTTGGGAATGATTCAGTACTTTCCTACACATGTCACTGGGTGCACATAACTCCTTCATATACACCAGTGCATGGTGGAAGGCCAACAAAGGATGTGATGGGGGCCAGGATTGCTTCCTGAACATTTTTGCTAAAAAAACACCCCACATTTGTTTGATAAAGCAGCACATATATGATTAGATTATTAACGTTGCTGAATTGAAATAACAGCTTTCAAGATAATCAGAAATTTAACTGATAAACTAAATTATTCTGTTGTCAGGATTACTTACCATATCCAACAGGCAACAATATCTTCCATGTGCAACCAAGGTTACTGGGATAGTTTCCTGGGAAGCCTGGGCTCAGGATTACTCCAGCTATATTTGTCAGAGTTCCACCACATTTAGCTTTTGAAAAGAAAATACATTAGTTCTTTTTAAATTAAATGGCTTATCCAATGATGAATAACTTAGGAAATACCAAGTAAGATCAATATAACACATACATAAAGGAACACATTGCCCTCTCTGCACTTCAAAGTACACAAAAGGCTCTTGTACTTCACAATTCCATGTGTCTGTCCAGGAACTGGCAGTAAGACAAACAGCCCCCCCCCCCCCCATGGCTCTTTTCTGTCTGAAAAAACATGCTGGTTGGAAGGCAGGGAATGACAAAGCCCCTCCTGCTCCCGCATGAGCACTTGAGAGCCCCCCCACACTACTGAAGACAAGTGATGGTCACATGTTAAACACAAGTTGGATTGGGGTTTCCCCAAACCGAGCTTGTGTTTAGCATCTTCATTAATTATACCCTGAGTGGGAGCCAGTGAATATAGAGTTTTCCAGGTTACTCAGGTGATGCAGTAATAATTGGTGAAACACTTGGAAAGGAATTTTACTTGTTCATAAACAGAGTGAATAGACATAGCATAAGGGACTGATGAAAATAGACCTACAAATGACATAATATATCAGTAGTGGACAGTTCATAGCTTACCAAGCCAAATACACCCCAAATAGAATTCTAGAAGCTAAATAATATTTAAACAGCTCTCTTGCTTCATGTCAGAATGCAACAAGGTATGAAATTCTCAACTTGGGAAAAAGAATATAGTGTTGGAAATGTACCACATGCTTAATCTATTGTTTTATCTGCTGTTCTTGATTATGATAACAATAATTAGCAAATATCTAGTGCATTTCAAGTATTTCAAAGACTTCAAACAGCAGATCTTTGAAGATTTGGAGTAAACAGGGGGAGAAGTAGTGGTTTGACTGAGATTATGTTAGTTTGTGGCTGAGGGGAGGGCAGAACTAAAGGCTTCAAACCTTTGCACTCTTCTGTTACTAGCTGTGTTGAGAGAATTGGTAGACAATACTTCCTCTCAATAGATGATAATGAAATATATTAAAAGCATATACTAAAAAGATAAAAACATACTTATTTGACAGGGAAAAGGGAACACCCTTTGTTTAAATTCAACTAATTGTGAATGGTTCCTGAATTTTAATTTAGTAGTCCAGCTTGACATTTTTCAATCCAATGGCCTTGCTCCCAGATCCAATGGCACCTCCTAAACTAAATTTACAGTTTTCTATTAATACAATCCATTAGAAGTATATGCTTATAAGAATATGTATGCATACCAATACACAGAGGAGAAGGATAGTTCCAACGGCGAACAGTTCCAGGCATACAAGAAATATGAGAACGTCCCTTAAAAAAAAAAAAAGCCCTGCATCATTTTTCTGTTTTTTACAGTTTTTCCCTGGTAATTTAACATAACAATTTAACAAGGCAACACTAGTGTTGCTGCTAAAATCCTTTTGCCAATTAATCTCCCGCTCTGCACTTTTACTACCCATGACAGTTTTCTAATTAAGGTTAAACAAAAAACTACTGCAATATTGAGAATCCCTTTAAAAATGGGAAACGAGTTGTGCCACATGTCTTAAGAAATTGTTTCACTACCACTGTTCTGAACTCAATTATTGCATAAGTTTGCAGAGCACTGTTGAGTTCTCCTTTTCATACTCTACTACACTAAAAAAGGCACTTTTTCAAGACCTTTTCAGTGGAGTGGCATAACATGAATGAGCCATATTGTCTTAAATTCACATACATGCAGAAATCTTTTTTGGTTTTGTACAAGTGCAACTACCATGGCTTCAGCCAAGATCCCTGGGAAGTGCAATTTGATGAAGATGCTGAGAATGTTGCATTAGAGGTAGAATATGTCCTAGTCCACTGCCATTTCCATCAAAAGATCTGCTCAAAATATATATCCCCTTTGCTTGATAGAAACCCAGGATGTTCAAATCAAGCGTATGTTAGAATGCTCCTCACGGGAGAAAATGCACAGGTTAGAGTACTCACTATGAAATTTTGTGCAGCAGTTTGCAAAGCCCGACAGAATATCTTAGACAACAATGAATAGTAGTAATCTATAGCAGTAATGGTTTTTGAACTTAAGATATAAACTGGTCTGGCATAAATAGTACATTAATTTTATGAGATAATATTGTTACAATTATGGTATTTATTCATCCAAAATAGGCTTTTTTGTACATAATTTCTTTAATGTATATTTGTACCATATTTTAAACGGAAGTTTATGTAAGTGTAATATCTTGTCCTGTGTTTATACTGGTCTATGGCTGTAATGAAGGATACTACTACTACTACCACCACCACCACCACCACCACCAAGGATATATGGTATTGCTGCCTTCATAACTACTGTTTCTTGGAAAGAAGGAATGACTATTGAGGTGGTATGTCCAGGGGTATTTGGGGCCGGAGCGCGCCGGAGCACGGCGCCGGCAGCCTAGGAGCAAGCGCAAATTGTGGTGTGGCAAACCCCGCCCCCACCTCCCAGCGCCTAAGGGCTGGGGCCAGGAGGAGGCCTGAAGAGACCCGCCACTGCGCACAAAGCATGAACCAAACCACAAGTGGATATGAACAGGGAGGTTGGTTCATGAATTGAACTGGTTCATGACCCTGGCTTTCTGGCAGGGAGCAGAAAGCAGGGATTCTTCCTGAGAAAAGTGGATGGAAGCAGAAAGCAGTGGGCAACAGAAAGGGTTAAATGGCTTGGAGTCATTTAAACCTCTGCTTTCTGCTCCCCCCCACTTTTTGTGGAGAGTAGAAAGCAGGGGTTTCCCTGCAAAAAGCAACGGGGAGCAGAAGCAGGGATTTAAATAACTCCAACCCATTTAAACCCTTTTTCCTACTCTTCACGAATCATCATAAACTGCCTTAAAATTCATGGAAGTACATGGTGGCTCTCAGAACTTTGGTTTGTGAACCACGAACTGACCAAAATTTGTCATGAATATTGTGAGCTGGAAATTTGTGAGCCAGTTCATGCCTATCCCTAACCATTTCTATCAACATAAATACAATATGCACTACCTGTTAAATATCTGTAATCCAGGTCCCATGACCAATGAATCCTCAAGAACATTAATGAAAATATGACAGTAAAATCAAACATTTATTTGGAAACTTGTTCTTTTTTAAAAAAAACAATGTTATTAGGATATAATAATAAGCTTCTATCAACATAAATACAACATGCACTAGCTGTTAAATATCTGTAATCCTGGTCCCATGACCACTGAATCCTCAAGAACATTATTTGCAAACTTGTTCTTTTTTAAAAAAACAATTTTATTAGGATATAATAATAAGTAAAATTTTATGTCATATAACAAACTTTTCATATCCTTTTATCCAAATATCGCACCCTTCATTTCTTCTCTCTACTCTCTCTCTTTTTTCCCCTCTTTCCTCCTTCTATGGCCCAACTCTAGTGAGGCCAGCTGGGGAAGGGGATGGGAGGCTTTTGAAAATGCCTCCCCCCTTTTGCTTCCCCTTCTGACATCACTTCCAGTGATGTCAGGGGGCGTGACATATGCTAATAGCCTAGTAGCTCATTAGCATACCATATGCTAACGAGATCCTGCAGCTCTTTTTCTACGAAAAGACCCCTGGGTATGTCCATTGTATATATAGCTAGATGTTAAATGTTAAAAAGCAGCCAGTAATGAATAGCTGAAAGTCCACTGAAGTAAATGGGTTTAAACTTGTCAATCTGTCTGCTGGGTAGATTGGGAAGTGCTAGAAATCCCAATTATTTGACCAAGTACTGTCAAATTTCTTTTTAAAGAGTAGATGAGTACATGGACTCTTTATTTGCTTTACACTAGCCTCAGTAGCTCCAGAGGTATGTCAATTACTGTTGAGCTAACCTCTATCACAGCCTACAAAATGGTCTGCTATGACATGCAATATCTTTGTTACTGGCTGAGAAGCAAGACTATGAGTTTGGAAAATGAAGTCTTCAACATTAATAAGAAAACTCAATAATGCAAGCAAGTTATTAGCATGGTATTTATGAATGCACATTTATTTGCTCTGCTGAGGTAATCAGAATGAGCAGCCAAACAATGCTAGTGGCAAAGATAATGGCTGGAATGAAACCATACTTTTCAAATACCCCTTGAGGGGCAAATTGGGGAAAGGTATGCATAGATGCAGGCAACACATGTCTAAAATAGTTCAGAAAGAAGAAATCCTTAGTATACAATTTGCAACTAAGGTTCAACTCTTACTTGTGAAAGTCTCAGTTAACTCAAAAAAAGTTACTCTCAAGCAAACATGCATAGGCTTGGGCTACAACTTGCTCTACTGAATCAAGATGCAAACTTGTTCTAAATGATCTTTTTCTCCACTTTTATATAGCTAGATTTTTTTCTTTAAATCTGTAACATATTTTGCTCAGGTCATTTCCTAAAATATGGCAAAGAAAACAGCTAATGTAGTTTCTTTAATTGTAGCAAATTATGCTGATGAGGGGAAAGTACAGTTCATGACCCTGGATTTCTGCTCCCCACCATTTCTGGCAGGAAGCAGAAAGCAGGGGTTCTTCCTGAGAAAAGTGGAGGGAAGCAGAAAGCAGGGGGTTAAATGGCTTGGAGTCATTTAAACCTCTGCTTTCTGCTCCCCACCACTTTTTGTGGAGAGTAGAAAGCAGGGGTTTCCCTGCAAAAAGCAACGGGGAGCAGAAGCAGGGATTTAAATAACTCCAACCCATTTAAACCCTTTTTCCTACTCTTCACGAATCATCATAAACTGCCTTAAAATTCATGGAAGTACATGGTGGCTCTCAGAACTTTGGTTTGTGAACCACGAACTGACCAAAATTTGTCATGAATTTTGTGAGCTGGAAATTTGTGAGCCAGTTCATGCCTATCCCTAACCACTTCTATCAACATAAATACAACATGCACTAGCTGTTAAATATCTGTAATCCTGGTCCCATGACCACTGAATCCTCAAGAACATTATTTGCAAACTTGTTCTTTTTTAAAAAAACAATTTTATTAGGATATAATAATAAGTAAAATTTTATGTCATATAACAAACTTTTCATATCCTTTTATCCAAATATCGCCCCCCTTCTGACTTCCCACAGTGCTCAAACCCCTATTACATTCTTGAATTTTTCCTCCTTTTCCAATTCTTTAACAACATAATTCTTTCAGGTAACGTAACTTTTTGCTTCTTGATTTTTAAGCTTTCTTGTCATTTTGTCCATCTCAACCATAAAAAGTAACTTTTTCAACCATTCCCAGATATCGGGAGTTCTTTCTTGCTTCCAACATTGAGCGTATATCATTCTGGCAGTTGTAATCATATACCATATTAAAGTCCGTTTTGCAATATTAACTTCCTCCATTTTAAGTCCCAAAAGGAACACTTCAGGTTCCTTCTTAATTTTACATTTCATTATTTTTTCCATCTCCGTATGGACCTCAGTCCAAATTTTTTTTGCTTTATCACATGTCTACCACATAAGGTAAAAAGAGCCTTCTATTTTTTTACATTTCCAACATTTGTTTGATAAATTGTTACTTATATTCAGTATCTTTTTTGGTGTCATATACCATCTATACATCATCTTATAACAGTTCTCTTTTAGATGCAAACTTGTTCTAAATGATCTTTTTCTCCACTTTTATATAGCTAGATTTTTTTCTTTAAATCTGTAACATATTTTGCTCAGGTCATTTCCTAAAATATGGCAAAGAAAACAGCTAATGTAGTTTCTTTAATTGTAGCAAATTATGCTGATGAGGGGAAAGTATGCAGTACTCTTCAGCAAGCAGGACAGCAGTTACTTCTGCTCACTATGAATGGCAGAGAAAGATTGATATTTTCATTTTCATGAAAAGAAGTTTAAAAGTTTATGTTCCATTTCACCAAAAGGGTTTCCACAGTAGGTAGTACAGTACCACTATTAAATCCTGGGAATATGAAATGTGAAAGCAACATATACAACATCTTGAAGGAGAATGGAAGTACCTGTAATGTGTATCCTGGCTCACACTGAAATGACAAAACATCATTCACCATATATCTATCGCCCACTTTGAATCCATTGCTAGGAATTACGGGTTCTGGGCAGGCAGCAAGGCCCACAGCTAAAATAAAGGGAGGAAAGGAAACAAACATATATTAAAATGTTTTGCTTTTGTGTTGTTTTGTTTGTTTGGTTAGCACTTAAATTCATCTAAGTACTTTATGCAGAACCAAATAAAAGACAAGTCCCTGCTTGAATACTTACAATCCAAGGCACAGGAAGAAAAGGAATGAGGATGATAATAAATTATTTCTTACCAACACAAACTGTAATTTCCTGGAAGTGGAAAATGCCACATATGATTTGTTTACAATTCAATAAAATTAGTTTTAAAATATGATGTTCTAAATGTTTAGTCACACACATGGAAAAGAGGCATATTCCTACTTTAATGAAACTGTTCAAATATTTATGCATACAAGTGAGGGGTCAGCAAGGACTTGGGGAATCTTATTTCTTCCCATAGCTCCCTCTCCACTCTATCTTTGCTTTCCCTCCTTCCCTCCCACTGGCAGGTCTTACAGCTTGTCCCCTTTGTCTCAGCCACCTACCTATATTTCTCTGTTTCTCCTTCCTTTTTATCTTAACTGCTCATCCAGCCTCCCCTCTCCCCCTCTTCTTGCTTCCTTCCTTCTCTCCTTTCCATGTTTTACCTTTTTCAGTCTCTCTCTATACTTCCCGTCTTGGCTAACTTGAATCAAGGCATGGATGCTGAAAAGTACTGAGATCGGAGACCCAGCATAGTGAATCAGCTCCTGTTTATTGGATTACATCAGGAATGAAAGATACCTTGGCCGGGCAGTGCCCAGCTTATATGCGTGCCCCACACCACACCCATACACACCCATCACCCATGATTGGCTCTATTTACAAGTCAACACCTTAATAGGTCTACTCTCAGATCCAGGCAAACCCATTGGTGCACTCTAGGATATGAAATGGCTATTGTCTTAGGATCGAAGGTTTGTCGGATCGCATGGCCAGACTATCACCGTGATGGCCATCTTACTGCAGCTAATACACAACAGATGCCTCAGCAACATGGTCTGGGGTTTCCTAGCAACCCCCAAAATGGCCAGAGAGATCTTCCCACATAGTCTAGTGAAGTGTCTATTAGCATAGTCTAGTGAAGTGTCTATATTTTTGGGAGGAAGTTATACTCTCTCAAATTTATTTTGTTCCTAGATTTCAGAATTTTCTGCAGACCTGGGGCTTCCTACACATCTGTTCCTAGCCCCATTATGCAGATTTTTTGATCTGCACTCTAGTGCCAGGTTTAGACCTGCATCTAAATGTCCAAAAGGAAAATACTGCATAGTATGATCATGCTGTTCTATAGTAGGAAGGGGACTGAAGTGAAAAAATAGTAAATCTATCAGCATTGGGCAGACCAGGGAGGAATTTCTTAAGCCACATGCTTTAGAATATCAAGCAGTGCCTTTTTTGCACAGGAAATTGCCTACTGCATGCTCTTCACAGGTCATCTAACTCTTTTGGAATAGGACATAAAACCCATTAATGTCAATATTGATAACTCTCCCAGTGATCTCATCTCAGTTCCTGCTTGTTAAATAATTTTGTCATTCCAGCTCTGGCACAAGACATACATCCATGCACGTCATTACAGTGACCTCTAACATTTTCTAGGCATCACTGCCATGAATGACAAGAAAGCTCACAGCACTGCAATCTAGAAAATGTTTCTGAACATGTATTAGTATTCCTTGCATGGCACCATCAACTAGCCAAAATAAAATTCCCTAGGCAATTTGATCCAGTGTCAGAACAGCATTGTTTCTCACTTTTTCAGTATAGTATAGTCTAGTAGAATGTAAAATAAACAGTATACAGTTTTTGCGGCATGTCAGTATTTAAGTTTTATGAAGTACCTATTTGCACTGAATAGTGTTGTTTTTTGGTAATAAAACTATAATATATGTAATTCCTAAACTTGTCCCACCATACATATAAAAAAAATCTGCATAATGGGCCCACCCAGGAATAGACGAGTTCACATGAGAAGGGAAAAAGGATTGATGGATTCACTTTACTCCATAGAGTTTTTATCTGAAATTCTTGCTGAACACAACACTGCAATGATATTTTTGTGTATCAAAGCTTCTTCTCAGAGCTGTTCTTACTCATGACAATTGCTGTCATTTATACAACTTCTTTGACTAAAATTTAAAGTAGTTCATAATTATGGCATTTCGTGTCATGTATTTCACCAAGAAATTTTTAGCTGATGTTAAAACAAAAATAATCTCTTGATTGCAGTGTTTATATCATTCTTTCCGTACAAATGTAATGATCTACAAGTGAAATATTCAGAATTCAGTTAGTGAGATAATATAGTAAAATTATAATACAGTAAAATCAAATCGGAGTAAATAGGAATGAAGTAAACAGAGAGGAACGGCAATGGCATTCAGAACTTACTCTCATTTGATTTTTTGTAATTTCTCCTCAGGGAGATGATGATTTTACATTGTTGATCTGTTGAAACTGTGCTTCTACCCTGAGGACTCTTCTATGAGGATGATTTGATGCTGCTAGATGTTTACACTGCTTTTACGCTCTAGCTTGGTTTTAATAGTCTCTTAATTTGAAGGATTTTTATGTTTTACAATTTACCTTGTTTTACTTTGTAAACTGTCTCCAGCAGGTTCTCTGGAGACAGGGGGAGAAGTGCAGAAGACCATGCCAGCTGAGTACCAGCAGTTGACTATGTTTGTCTCTTTTCTGCTATGGGCACTTAAAGCCTGGGTATACACAGAGACATGAGCCCTTGGGCATCGGCTGATGTATCTGCTCTGTATTCAGTAGCCTTTTCCCCTCCTTCTCCTGTTTGATTCTATTGTAATTTTTTGTATTGTGTTTGTGTGTATTTTAAGCTGCTATACGTTCAACAAAACACAATAGTAGTATATAAATTAATTAATTAGTTTTATCAGGAAACCACAGAAGTCTTTGTGAAACTTTGGAGCCTTGCAAAGATGTCTGAAGGCTCCTAAAGGCTTCTGGAGTCATCACCAATTCCCATAGCACCAGCCCATAAGAATGTCGGCAGACCCAACAGCCATTTTCCATCAGCTGTCAGAGACCAGGTGTGTTCTACCATGTGAAGGGCTGTAACAAGGGTTGCCAGAACCCATTTTCTCCCCAGCGGGGAGATTTGGGTATGTGTGTTGGGAGGTAGTGGGGCCATCCCTGACATGATAACATCACAGAGTGACATCATCACACCAGGAATGCAGCGCCGCACACACACACCCTCCCCACTTGGTACCTAAAGTTATCCTGGCACACAACTCCTGATAAAAATAATTAATTAGATTGTTTATATACTGCTTTTCTTTGTGGACCGCCACATAGAAATCCTGGTCTCCAGAAGCCACCCACCCAACTTTCAGAGCTGCATTTATTTATTTAAAACACGTATCAGCTGCTTTTCTCCCATGTGGAACTCAAGGCAACATACAATATTAATAAAAAATAAATACAATAAAGCAACTGTTATAAGTCTATAAAAGTCACAGTTTAAAAATTCCAGTTAGGAATGCCAATAATAAAAGCTAAATCAATAAAAATGCAGTCCTAAATAAAACTGTCTTCAACTACCTCACAAAGATTGACAATGAGGAGGCCAGAGATGCATCCTGTAGTCACCCATTTTAGGGTTGCCAACCTCTGGATGGGGGTTGAAAGTCTCCTAGAATTACAACTGCTTTCTCTAAGCATTCGTCTCTGGCTATAAACTGTTTTGTAGGTGCAAGTATACAAGTTATTCACTGTTAACCCTTTCTGAGGAAGTGAGGTTTTCTTATGTTTTAAATACAGTACATGTATAATGTATATAATATATATGTATATAAAATGCACTCCTAAATAAAACTGTCTTCAACTATCTCCTGGAGATCGACAATGAGTGGGCCAGGTGCTCCTCCTGTAGTCATGTGGTGGGCTTCCCCAATGCTGGCCCAGAAGGTTCCCAAGTTAGTGTCTGGGGTGGCTCTGGCACTGGGAGTGGGCCTGCTGCCAAATAACTCATAACAAAGATGTAATTGGGAGCATCATGAGGTTCCTGATGCCTCCAACCCAACTTACTTGCTTCTTCATTGATGCAGGCAGGCTTGGAAATACGCAGTAAAGAAGATTCTTCCTCCTTCATCCTTTCTTAAACAGCACCTTATTTACAGTCAGACATTTTGGGAACATCATTTCCCTGTATACAATGGGCACCTCAGCTGGTGATATAACAGCAGGGGAAGGAGGAGGAAGAGTCCTCTTTGTTCTGATCTGGATAGCCCGATCTCGTCAGATCTCAGAGCGAAGCAGTGTTGGCCCTGGCTAGTATTTGAATAGACAACCTCCAAGGAATACCAGGGCCGTGATGCAGAGGCAGCTATGGCAAACCACCTCTGAAACATCTCTTACCTTAAAAAACAAGTCTAGTGGTGCATAACACTAAAAGAGCTAGAACTTCTGGCTGCCAGACTATCTTAGGATCTCCTAACTATACTATGCACATTGCCATTATTGATAGGCAAAGCTGAATAAAGGGTTATTTGGGGGGCTGTTCAGCATCAAATGGCTGAGAATTGTATTCCAAGCATACGTTGGCAATTCTAAACCATGACATAAACAAGAACTAAACATTATGTTAAGTGGGGAGAGACACTATTTTAAAGAAAACCACAAAATAATGTGCATTATACACATATTCAACAACTATTAAATTTAATTATGACCAAGTGTAACCTTTCTATTTATAGAACCTGGCAGCTTAGAGATAGTGAAATACAAAAGATGGCAATGTGGACTAAATATTAGAGAGTTTCTGAGTCAAATTTCACACCAGCTCTGAACTCACTAGTAGCCTCAGTCTTTCATTTGCAGAATGGATAGAACTGTACTTTAATGCCCATCAAACAAGTTGCTAGGCCATTATCATTTAGACTTAAGGATGCATTAACATGAACATTTTCAGGGGGGTTCTTTTTTATCTATATCTCATATTCTCTCCTCCTTACTGCTATTCAAAAAGTTTATGGGTTTTTTAACAGCTGTTTGTTTTACATCTACTTTATGCAACAACCACAACAACAAACCTTAATTGGCATTATACACTAAGGAGAACACAAGACATAAGAATTACTCATTACGGTTAACACAAATCTTGGTTTTTAGAAGCCAGATACAGAGAACACAAGACTTAAGAATTACTCATTACGGTTAACAAATCTTGGTTTTTAGAAGCCAGATACAAAAAAGTTGCCACTAACACTTACAGCATTCTTTGAGGAAAGAAGAAAAATGGACTTATAATTATTGGAATAGCCTATTAAATCCTTTAACAACTGGTCTAAATACTTAGAACGAATGACGATAATAATCACAGTACAGAAGGACATGCTCAATACTTTCTACTTCCTTTCTTCCACAGTCACATAGCCTCTGTGCATAAGGAGTCTTGGGAAATCTCCCTTGAAGTAGAGGGCAATACATTAAAACATATAAGCTCTGCAAGTACATGGATCATTGAGGGAGAAAAATATGATGCTATCATCCCCATGGGAGGAATCCCTAATCTCAGGGGAGAACATCTGCCCGAGGCATGACTATGTAGTTCTTGCAATTCAATATCCAAAAGTCTTTGTTTAAGTCAGACAAAGACATCTTTTTCTGACAGGGAAAGCAGCTCATCAAAGCTTATCCCTGTAACAGCAATCTTCTTCTCTATAAATGTCAGCCAAGAGGACTGATGAAACTCTGTTAAAACTAAAGAAACAATACAGTCGGAATGAGAAGTGGTTTTAAAATGTAATTTTAGCCAGAATTTAAATGTTATTAACCATGCTCTAGTCTCTAGCGACCTTTGGTTAATTTCAAGACACATTGCAATATAAGAGACACACATATGAAGGCCTAGGATTTTCCGAAGGAAGCTAGACTGATTTTTTTCTGTCTCCTTATCAATAGCATCAATCCAAATTGGAGTCCTATAGAGCAATTTAGCACATAGTTTTTGATTAAAAACTCATAGGGCAGCTGGGACATACTGGTTGCCCTTAGAATAGTAAAAACAGGTCCTTATTCATGGATTTCATCACTTCCTTTTTGTGAGCAGCCCATCTGGAATTACAGTGGAAGAGCACTCCTAGGTATCTGAAGGTTTTAACTTGCTCAGTGTGATACCCCCATATAATCCACTTAGACAGTTTCCATGAATTCTCAAAAACAATAATTTTGGACTTCTGGAAATTTAGAGTCAATGAGTTTAACTCAAAATAATCCATAAAACGATACAGCAACCTTTTCAGACCTAAACGTGCGAGAGAAAGCAACACAGCATTGTCAGTGTATAGCAAGAAAGAGACATGTAATGCACCAAGTTTGGGGCTATGCCCATCAATGGTGTTCAAAAAAGGAGCCTTAATAAAAAGGTTAAACAATGAAGGTGCTAAGATACATCCTTGTTTAACTCCTAAGCTAATTGGAATCGTATGAGTCAAGTCACCCTCCTTCGAACATCGAATTTGGCAGGTTGTATTAGTATGCACTGGAGCTGCAGTGGCTCAAGTGGTTAAGATGCTGAACTGCAGGCTGTGGAAGGTCAGTAGTTCAGCAGTCTGAGACCCGAGTGCCGCATGATGGAGTGAGCTCCCATCTCTAGTTCCAGCTCCTGCCAACCTAGCAGTTCGAAAGCAAGAAATTGCAAGTAGATAAATAGGTACCACTTCGGTGGGAACAGCATTCCGTGCGCATTGGTGTTTAGTCATGCCGGCCACATAACCACGGAAACGTCTTTGGACAGCGCTGGCTTTGAAACGGAGATGAGCACCGCAACCCTAGCGTTGGATTCGACTGGCTTTCGAGCAAGGGAACCTTTACCTTTATTAGTATGCAATTTTTTAATTAGAAGGAGAAGTCTCATATCAATCCCTTGATCCCTAAGTTTCTTCCAAAGAAGGTCTCTCGATACAGAATCAAAGGTGCCCCTAAGATTTAAGAAAGCTGCAAACAACTTAGGGCCCTTTCCTTTCCTATATTTCTCCACTAAGTGACTTAACACTACACAATGATCAAGGGTTGATTTTCTTCTACAAAACCCAATTTGCTCTATACCCAAAATTTGCTGTTCAGACATGCATAAATTGAGTTTTTAGCCAGATATCTCACGTACAATTTCCCAACAGTAGAAAGCAAGCTAATAGGCCTATAGTTACAAGGGAGATGGCAGTCACCTTTCTAATATACAGGAACCACTACTGCATTCGTCCAAGCTTCAGGTATTACACCTGTCATATTTATAGTTTTAAAAAGGGGCAGCAAGGAAGGGGGCCAACACTCAGGGGATGCTTTCATCAGCTCGGGAGGAATAACATCAGGCCCAGGGGCCTTCCCTGGTTTAATGCACTTAATTAATAGCTCAACCTCCTCTGGCTGGACAGGTGACCACTCTAGACAATCAGCCAAATTAAGGTCAAAGTCATCTAAAGGGCAAACTCAGCTCTCCCTGAAAACTTCTAAGAAGTGATCAAACCAGTCACAAGGTGAAATCAAGCTGTTGGAAATATGCTTACAGCCCAAGGACTCAGACACTACTGTTCAAAATTTCCTAGTGTCATTATTCAATGTTGCCTGGATAAGAGGTTCCCAGCATTTTTGTGTAAAGGCCTGTTGCTTAGGTTTATAAAGTTGATGCAGTTGAATTTTTAACTTGAAAAATTCCATCGGCAGTCTATCTGACCTGGATGCCTTATACTGATGATAGCACGAATATGAGACGTCATTTGGTGGCATTCATTATCAAATCAATTACTCCTACTACCAAGTTTAATTTGCTGTTGTTGCACCACTTGCAACCTAAAGACATCAGACAGTTGCATTACAACCTTGTCATATTCTCGAAACAAATCAGATGGTTGATTTAGATTCCTAAAAATTGATAAAAATGTATCTAAGGCAGCTTCATTAAGAACACCAGCTACTTTTTGGGCCAGCCTATTAGACCAAGAGATTATAGGCAGTCTAATGGTCAGATTGGAGGACACAGTTCTTGGCTGGTCTAAACTCTCAACAGGAAGAGGAGACTCAATAGCTAAGGAAAGGTGAAATTGGTCACTGTCTATATGATCCAAAATTGAGAATATTCTCACCTGTTCCCATAATGCTGGTGAAATTAAAAAATAATCAATCACACTACTTCCTTGCTTTGAGGCATAGGTGAATTCACCAGGAAAATCATGGGAAGGAACATCATTCAAGATGGACAGATTAAACCTAAGACAAAGCTGAGCAAGGTGAATCCCTGCCTTGTTGATATAAGAGTCCTCTGAAAATCTAAGATTAAACATACTGTCAAGCAGTGAATTATCAGACTGAAAACCTAGCTCCTTGGCAATGGCGGAACCATCCTGCCCTTGTCTGGCATTAAAATCACCAGCCATAATTATACCTCTTAAAGGGAATTTTAGATCAAGGTCCTCAAGTAGTAGTTCTACTCTCTCCCAATGGAAAGATAGTGAATCTTTATTCAAACATGGAGGGATGTAGACATTTATTAATATAAAGGACCACCCTGCACCTTCTACCAGACAGGGTTGCACATTAGTATTGGTCCTCTAAAGAGGGGTAACAACCCCTCTGGACCATAAAACAGTTAAGCCAGCTTGACCATGTCCATAGCGACTAGCTTTAAGCACTGGTGGAGAATGCAGATTAAATCCCTCCAGAAAATATCATACTGAGCCCAGGTCTCTTGGAGCAAAATTATGTCATATCCACTAAGGAACTGTTTAAAATCGGGGTCACTAGACTTATTTTTCCAACCTGCGATGTTCCAAGAGAGGAGCTTGATACTGGCAAGGAAGAGTTCTTAATCAGTCAATCAGCCTCTGTCAAAAGCTCTAGAGACTTATTAACGTCAGAGCAAATGCAGCCATTCCTGATACTCTTGTTGCTAAACTCAGCAACCAACCCTAAAAATAAGTTAGAGGAGTGACCCGTGTATTTTTGATACCTGATAAAGTCCAGTCCTGTTGGTCTGAGCCGCTTCAAAATGGATTTCCTGTTGTCTAATCACTCTGTTGCGCAGCCAAGCAGTCAGACAGGTCTCACTGAGCTCTTGCTTTCCGGCCACCCCACCCCCCCATTAGTGAGGATCCCATGACTGAATGTATGCAACTCTCCCCCATCTTGGGGGGGGGCTGCTCAAAACCTTGTTTTATTTTGAAAAACTCTCAAAGAAAGACACCCCTTTTCCTGCAGCTTTTTAATATTGTTTGAGGAAGGGGTAAATGGAAAAGATTAGAGGGAGGACGGCAGTGGACTCCATTTTCCAGCAGTCTCTTCACCACTTGTGCGATTGCAATGTGGACTTAATTTTAAAAGAAAATGGCTGACAGCCCCATGAACTCCATATCCAGCATGCTGAGTGCTTCTGGGCATGCTCCTAAGGGTAAACTTCTAAAAAAATGGCTGACAGGCTGACTCCCTGCTTTCTGCCATCTGGTCATGCAAGGAGGGGTACAACGGCATTGAAACGAGCCAAAACGGGTGAGTCTGGTCAGGATTCTCTGCCACAAACTAATCTGTCTTAATTTGAGGCGGGGCAACAGTGGATTAAACTGCCCGTGTGAACGCAGCCATGGACTACTACATTCACCTCAAATGTTTTCTGCTGTCCGTGAGAGCTGCTGTTGGTCAATTTTTGCTCAGACATTAAATTCTATCCAGGATCCATTGTTGGCCCTGCTCAGACAAGTCCATATACTCCTCCTGTATGTTTATATCCATCACCTCCTCATCCAGCGGCACTTTCTTAGGGGAGGAGTTGTTGTTCAGTCGCACAGTCGAGTCTGACTCTTCGCGACCCCATGGACAAGATCTCGCCAGGCCCTCCTGTTTTCCACCGGGAGGAGGGGAGGAGACAGGCTTAATAATTGGAGATGATTCTTGGATAGCTGGGTCTTTGTAAGTGTTGCTCCTGACAGCTTCCCTTGAGCCATTACATCTTGTCTGGGACTCATGTAGATAGCTAGTTGTTGCTTTCCTAGAGACCAAGCTTAATGATGATAGAATAATATTCCTATACACATGGGTAGTAAGGGAATACTCCTTTTGACTTCAGGAAATCCTTGTTCTGGAGCAAGATTGATGGAATCTCAGGGGAGCCAAAAGTCAGTATAACTCTCTGAGCTTGATTAACACTGCTTAAAATTTCTAAATCTTTTAAGTTAATCACTCTTATTTGATTCCCCATCAAAGTCATTAAATGTCTCTTCACTGCTGATTTGTTATACCAGGAAGGAATAAGACCATTATATTTACACACAGTCAAGCATCGCCATTGTAGCTTTGATTTCACTAGCTACATGTACATCATTGATGGACTCAGGTCCTGTCCATACGAGGCCTTTTGGGCCGGGAGCGGGACAGAACGTGGCGGAGCAAACGGGCGCGATCCCACCGCAACATCTGGGAAGCGTACCGTCTCCGTCCCAGATCCAGCCCTTCCAGCGCTGCTCCGCACCAAAAAAGAACCACCTACCGAGGTGGTTCTTTTCGAAGGGCCGCAGCAACGCTGACCGTGGGATCGCCGGTGCGTCCTTGCACCGGCGCATCCCTGGCTCCTGGCCGAACTGCGCATGTGTGAGCATGCGCAGTTTGCCAGGCTCCCCTCCCCACCGTCACTTTCTCCCCGGCATCTGATTGTGCCGGGGAGCGATGGCGCAGCGGCTCGGTGGATCCGTGAGATCCCGCAGCGCCGTCTCAACTTTGCTGCGGCTCACATTAGCCGCAGTTCGAGCGTCCTTTTCCCTGCCGTGTGGCAGGGACCTCAGATTGTCTAATCTCAGTACGTTCTCTACTCCTGAGAGCATTAGTTGCCTCCCTGTTGTCTTTATTTAACCGATTATTCAAATTGTCTATTTTAGAGTGCAGACATTCAAGTATTTTACAAATGTAATCCACTGTTTTTGCAACTAGAAGTATTAATTGTGAGCAGTCACTTTCTTTACCTGCTTCTAGTTCTTCAACCCCATTAAGCAATTCAGGTTGACTTCTAGTTGACTCGGCAGTAGCTGCCATGCCCTCCAAGACAGAAAAAAAAGCTGCTGAATTAGTCGAAGTAGAAGAAATATCAGGTAAGTCATTTAGACCTTCCAACACTAAAAATTAGTTTGTAGTAGGTACTTGAATTGAATAAAAGTAATCAATTTTCAGTTGTTTAGAGACTGGGGGGGAGAACCCCCTTCTTCTCTCCTCTGTTTACTTGTTTTCATAGTAAGAGAAAATTATAGCCCATAAGAAAGTGGCTGGCAGAGTAAACGGCAATTTACAGATAAAAGTTGGCAGGTCTCATAACAAAATCAGTTCAAACTGAAACGAACTTCCCATTCCAATCAATGTCAAAGGAGGTACTGCTGTAATCTAGCATTCCAGGAGGCGTCCATAGAAAGAAAATACTGCCTTCAAACTCTAGAGATAAACATGCACTTCTTTTGGCTCAGCTCAGCTCAACACCTTGCTAAAGGCTTACTAAGATAATAAGTCTTAAGAGTGGTAAACTACTAGACATAAGGTTTAAAAGAAAATAAAAGATAAAAAGCTTAAGAGCTGAAGACAGCAGGAAGGAGACAGTTCTCCAGCAACCGGAAGTGCTGGTAAAAGGCCTCTACTTTATGCTATTTTAATGACTATTTTGCAACTGTTGGACTGAATTAACGTTTTAATGGGCAATGGCAAATTATTTGCCTCTTCGCCTGCTATTGTTTTAGGGTTGCCAGGTTGTACCTTGATCAGGAGCGGGGGACTCCCGGTTAGCTCCCGGAGCGCGCCCCCCGCATCCACGTCACGCGGAAGTGATGCAACCGTGCCGGGCATGCTGGGGGCGGGGCCATGACCATCTGAGGGAAAACCATAGAGTTTTCCCTCGGATGACTTTGGCCCCGCCCCCAGTGTGCCCGGCGTGGTCGCGTCACTTCCGGGTGACGTACACGTCGCATACTTTGGGGGTGGGGTTCCCCAGGGGCCCAATCCGCCACCGGCGGGGAACGGACCCCTGAGGCGGGGGGACTTGGCAAGCCTATAGTGTTTACATATTTATACCTTGACCTTCTACTTACAAGGCAGCTTACAGTAAGAGGTTAAAATATTAACCACTTTTAAAATGATGAAATTGATTAATTAAATTGACCAGCCATCAAAACCAGAAACAATTATCACAACCCAACTACTGTGAACCTATGAAAAACCTAAGCATTAACTTACTCCTTTCCTATATTTAGAAGTATGTTTGGTCTTTCAGTAGTATTTACTTTATTTCAAATATGCAAATATAACACAAATCAGCTTTTTGAAGTTCTTCCAAACAACAAAAAAGTCATTTTTTCACACAAAGCTTCCCCCTGACCTCCTGTGGGGAGAGTTATCATCTCATACTATTTAAGTTATCAGGGGATTAACACCTAATAATTAATAGTAATTGAGGAAACATAAGTTGACCATTCTGAGTCACAAGGACTGTACAGCCAGCAGCTGCAGCAGTGATGAAGAAGTAATTTAAACTCCCCAGTGCCCAATAACTGGTGTTCAACTATAAATAATTTTTTCTATTGACGTATGAGAATAGAAGCTGGAAAGCCATATTGAAACTTTGATCTCAAACATGTAAAAACACAAACTTTTGAATCAAAATTTAGCTACATCCTTATTCATTCCCTGCTACTTCAAAGCAAGGGTGTGGGGTGGACTCTTACACATGTTTCCAGTCACCACTGTATATATCTTGCATTCCCCTCAGAAACATTCTATCAACATTACTTTTTAAGGATTAGTCAGGCCTAAAGTGTGGCCAAGACACAAATACTACTTTCAGGTGTCATATTCATCACACAGCATTCAAATACAATGACAGTAATGTCTTTAAACCGCTAGCACCGTTTCGCCACCATGTTATCTATGCCTCCCTGTGTCTTGAAATACATGGCTCTTCAAGGGTTTCTACCACCCTTGGCTGCAATGGTTTTCACTATAACTTGTGAAAACAACTGCTTTGTGCTATAGCCTATAAGAGACTATCAAATGACAAAATGACAAATATGAGGAGGGGAGTTTCCTGTTATACCTGGGGGCTTGTATGATCAAGGCCAATGTACAAGTTCCAGCTTTAGTGTGGCTCAACGGAACATTGCTACTTTTATATCTTACAGGTAAGGCTAGCCTGATCTCGTCACATCTCAGAAGCTAAGCAGGGTCAGCACTGGTCAGTACTTGGATGGGAGACCACCAAGGAAGTCTGGGGTTGCTATGCAGAGGCAGGCACTGGCACGCCCCCTCTGAACACCTCTCGCCTTGAAAACCCTATGCCACTGTAAGTCGGCTGCAACTTGACAGCACTTTCCACCACCACCACAGATTCTTTGTTAAAAAGGGTTTATTCACTGTATAAAATTATTTTTGAAATTAATAGCTTAAGTTCCCTTGGTCCATGTGCCTGCAGTAATTGTTATAACGTTATTCTAAGTTCCTAGCAGTATTTTTGGTGGCTCTTGATAATTGTTTTTTTACATGCTCAGGAGTTCCACCTTTTAAACATATTTGTATTATTGCTTTGATATGTTTTTAACAAATAATTTAGAGAAACAGTTAAAAGATAATTGTTAACTCCTTTTCTCTTTTATTTTGTAACATCTGTATAGATCCAGCTGAGGAAGCTCAATAAGAAACACATAGGGGTTATTATATTGGAATAGAATTGTTTTCTCACTGCACTATTGTTTTTTTCTTTGTCTCTTTGCATTTTTAAAATGAGAAATACCATTATCTGTCCATACATTTTTAACTTGCTCTTCTTCCAAGGAAGAAGCATATTTCTTCTCCCTTTCCCATTTTATTCTTGCAGCTCATAACTACGGGCTGTTACAAAGCTTTGTGTGAAGAATATTCTTCCTAGATGGAAGCAACTGTTTAACTTATTTAGGATAAAACCAGGAGATTACTAAACAAGCATCACCATGGTTCATCAATAATGTTTCTAAATCTTAATCAACAGAGCCACTCATTCTGTTAAATCCATACAAGTATATTAATACCAGTCAAAACAGCCTGATGCCACTGTGTATTCTGGACCATTTTCTATGTAGCCAGCTCAGTTTCATTATTATCATCTATCCATACTGCAATTAGTTTGCTTACATAGTAATGCTAAAAAGCTATTAAATTCTATCAGGCTGGAGGGAAGTTTGTTTGTATAGTTATAGCAGGGGTGGCCAAACTTGCTTCATGTAAGAGCCACAGACGAAATGTCAGATGCTCGAGAGCTGCAAGCTGACTTTGGAGAAAGAGGTGGGGTTTGGGGAGTGGCCTGGAAGTGACATCACAGGAAGGGGTAGGTTTTGGTACAGGATGTGACACCATCGGAAGGAGTAGGGCTTAGGGAGTGCCATCACTTAACCTTTGAACTGGAAGTGACATCACAGGACTTGACATCACAAAGTGATGTCACATCCTTATGAAGCACCACCCCCAAAGTCTCCTGGCTCCACCCCCAAAGTCCCCAGGTGGTAAAAACAGACATTACTGGGATATATTGCAATTCCTTCTGAAATGGCAGAGGTACCTCAACCAGCATGGACAAGCCATCTTCCATGGCACTCTGCCTGCTATTCTTCCCACTAAGGAACCCTGCTTTCCAAAGCCCCCTGCCGCTACCCCAAAAGCAGTCCCTTCCCACCCCCCAGCCTCTCCACCCCCCCTTGCCCTGAAAGAAGTCCCCACCAGCCCACTAGCCTCTCCGCCACCCCCACCCCCCTGAAAGCAGACCCTGCCAGCCCACTGGCCCCTCTGTAACCCTCACCACCCTGAAAGCACTCACCACCACCCACACCCAGCCCGGAGCAGCCTACAACCCCTTTACCTTTTTGGCTCCAGAAGGAAGAGGCAGCCCAACTGAGGGCTGCTGGGAGCTGGGGTGGGGCTTAGGTTCCAGGAAGCTTGGCAGCCCTCCCACCCACAAAGTCTCAAAAAGCAGGGGGGAAGCCCTCCGCTTTCAAAGTGGGGGCATGGGGGGGTGGCAGGCCTCGCAAGCCGCATGAGAGGGCTCCAAGAGCTGCATGCGGCTCATGGGCTGCAGTTTGGAGGAATCAGAAAGAGAAAGAAACTTGGATAGAAACATGTTTTGCTGCCTAGTACTCTGACATTAAGCCTTTTAATTAGAAGTAAATGCCATTGATTTCAAACAACACTTAAATTCAAGTAAATCTGTTAGGTCCAGAATGTTAAAACAGGCTGACAAATTTAATAAAGCTCTTCTAAAGCTCTCCAAATTTTACCATATTGGACTAAGCTTTTTTATTTACTTTTCCTGTACTTATTTATTCAATGAAGCCTCATTTTTATCTACAATAAAGATCCTTTTCACATCAAAGCTGATTCTCAATTGGTTGCATACAAATATGATGCTAGAAAAATAAAGATTAATCATATCTAAGGTCAATTTAATACATTGTAATGAGTTACCTTAATAGCTCTTCTGTTAATTTATGTTATTACTTTAAATTGCATTGAGGTAATTGATTCTAAATGGAAAATACAGTTATAAAGAAGTATTTATTACAATTAGAAGTATGACCTGCTTTGGAGCTAACTCATAAAAGTTGTTAATATTTATCATTATTACTCTTTATTTACGAAGCACCAGCAATGCCCTGACACTGTACTAATATCACAGACCAAATTTACAGCAGCTCCTTACAGCACAGAGTCTATTTAATAAGGACAACAGTAAACAAAGGGAAGGAAGGGAACATAGATGAAAGAGAGCTTAAGAACTCATTTATAATTTTAGCAGTTATTGTGGAATCTGCAGACTTAATACACATTTAACAACAAAGGCTGAAACAGTGTTCTATAGTTTGGAGGAGAGTCTATGTTTCTAGAATGAGTCTTCTATACATTTAGCACCAAGAGAAGGAATGTTATGTTTATATTCTCAGTCAATGATACCTTTGCCATACAGTTCAGAATTTAACAACTGCTGACTACAGTCCAACACAGAGTTAGCTTAAACCCACTGGAATATACTGAATTGTACTTGGACTGTACAGTGTTAAACAAAGTCAGATGTTTTGGCCTAACCTTGGGAATCATCGATAAGATCATTAGTCATCTAGAGATATTACCAAGTGGGCTAGCCAAATCAATTCCAGAGAACATCTACAAGTATTTGTAAAACATGACAAAGTAACAGAGTCTCAAAACATATCCTGTATAAATAAGATACATAAACACATTTGATAATATCAATACATTATTCATTTTCAAATTCATTTTCATTTTCAAATTAATTACAAGAAGCTTTGAATACAAATACTAGCAATAAACAGGGAAATGGAACCACAGCATAAAGATACCCTGTGGCTGCTGGTTGGTTCTGAATATTTATTATCTACTGGAAATGTGACCTTTCCAAAAATTTGCACACACATTAACATTCTAAAAAAGTGATTCTCCCAGTTATGAGTATTAGAATTGACAAGGGTGGACCCGCAAGAAACTTGTGGAAAGGGGGCATTCCTTCACCTTTGCTTCCTTCCCTCTCCCCCCTCTCCCCCCTTTCTTTCTCTTCCCACGCCAATCCCTCCTTCTTTTTCTTTCCAATTCTCCACCAAGTCGATCCCTCTTTCTCTCTCTCTCTCCCCGAAAGCCAATCCCCCTTCTATCTCCTCCCCCAGCAAATACCTCCATCTTTTCCCCCTCCTTCTTTTCCCCTAACTTTGAGCCCAGCATCGGTGGCAGAGCCTGGGAGGCTGAGCTAGTGCAGGCTCAGACACAAAGCCACCCATTGCTTTCCGTCCCTGTTTGCTCCCGGCTTCCCAACATCAGAAAAGCCTGTGAAGGCCTCATCGCTAGGAAAGCCGTTGCTAAGGGCAGTCACGTGCTCAAAACAGTCACTTTCCAAGGAGAGGGAGGGGGAGAGAAGCTTCCTTGTCTTCCGTAAGTCCATTCTATGTGCATGAGCAGAAAGGGCTGTTGCACTTTTTGGGGAATTTAAGTATCCCCCATATAGTTTTTTCAACATTTGAGGTTTTTCTTCAAGCCTGGGGACTGCCCCAAATATGCTGAAAGATGTTCCCCCCCATCTACCCCAGATCTGTGGAAATAAGTATCCGCACACAGAGGGACCCTTGGCTTTTAGATACATAGATGCTTATTGGTTTATTTGCTTCTTTGAGCCTGCTCTTTAAAAGGAGATGAATATCCAGATGAAGAGGATCTAAATCAATGTATTCTCACTCTTGTTTCATATTATTTGCATAGCAAAATCAATCTGAAAACCAAAGCTTTACGACACCATTTATCATAATAATATCTGTGCTAAAAGCAAAGCATCACCTTGTAGTATCTACTTTTATGTAATATGGGTGATTCAGTGGTACACATGCACCCATCATGCAACTGTCATACAAACATAAACTTCAAGAGGAAATGAATGTGAGTACTTAATGAGACAGTACACAACATTCATCAAATCTCAGAGATCAGTTTTCATCCTGATATCAGTAGGGATATTCATGAAAATGCTTCTGAATTCTGGCTCTGAGTATATCTATATATCTAATTCCAACAGGGGAAGAGGAAATGAATGTGAGTACTTAATGAGACAGTACACAACATTCATCAAATCTCAGAGATCAGTTTTCATCCTGATATCAGTAGGGATATTCATGAAAATGCTTCTGAATTCTGGCTCTGAGTATATCTATATATCTAATTCCAACAGGGGGCAGGTTGTGCAGATACTTATTTCCAACAGAGGGCTCACTCTCCCCAACAGCTTTTCCTACATGGTCAGTAGACTTCCTGTGTCTGCAGAAAAATCCAAGAAGTAAAAAAAATCCCTTCAGGGAGGGTTGAATTCCTCCCAATACCTTTTGAAATGGCCTCTGCAGGGATCTAACTCCAGGCATCAACGGTGAGAGAGAGATTAGAATGTTTGGGGAGGCTTCTAACTGGCTCCATCAGTAAAAGGGTGGAGGAAGGGCCCTTTCCTGGCCTCTTTTGGCCTCTGAGGGAGGGAGGGAGCCTTGGGACCTGGCCTGACAAGGGCTGCCAGTGCCAGCCTGGGGAATCTCTAGAGGTTTTGAGGTGGACTGTAAGGAGGGCTGGGTTTGGGGAAGGGAGAGGCCTCAGCTGGGTATAATGCCACAGAGTCCAC
>NW_015175435.1:182226-211793 GCF_001447785.1 Gekko japonicus
AGTGTGAGGAATAGGATAACCATCCTGCAAGTTTCTTGCAGGTCTCCACTTGTAGAACTCTAATCTCCATTTCAGAATTACTCCAAAGCCTGTTTCTTTTTCATGATCTAGAGAAAAATATCAGTCAGTCAGTCAACCTTTATTGGCATAGTTAAAATACAACATGGGTCACATTTTAAGGTGCATATAAAAATATAAGTATGTGAATATAAAACAGTCAACCCACCAGGGCGTTGACCTTGTATTCTCTTACCCTCATAGCAATAAAAAGAAATCGTGCTACAGAGAAGGTAATGTGAGGGCAAAGATCTGATAAAAGGAAAGCTATAAGTCTCTCTTCAGGTAGACTATGCTTACTGTGCAGGAAGGGGCTGATTAAAACATCCCGAATCCTGTTATAAAATTCTAGGATGTGAGCAATCAATTCTGGGTTCCTGCTGTTACATGAGCAGGTCCTTGCAAAGTAGGGAGTATTGGTAAATCTACCGTAAAGGACCTCTGATGGTATGGCATCAAAACGTGCTAACATAAAAGCTCGTCTTAGTGATGGAGCGGTGAGCTGTGAAAAATAATCAGCTATAAACCCATTTCTCGGGGTTATGTTAAATTTCAGAGGGGAAGGGGTGAATCCAGAACAGAGAGTTTGCTTTTCAATATCGAACGTTCTCTGCCTCAAGGACCTGAAAAATTGGGATTCACCTGACAGAAGCAGGGAGTCAAGGGGGATGCCAATTGATTGATTGTTTTTTTTCCAGAACTGAGTTTGTCCAATTGGATGTGAATGTTTCTGATAATAGCAGGTGAATATAGCTATTGGGTTTTGTTCTGGAGATGTAGCCAAAATTTTAAAGTTGATAGACAGGCTCTGGTCTCAAGCAGATGTTGTCCTGTCTCCAGGCACATAGCTGCATAGCTTACACAATTTGGTACTCCTAGGATATGCTGCAAAAACATTGCCTGGATCTGTGCAACATGTTGGATAAAGGAGTCAATCCAGATGGGGATCCCATACAGAATTTGGGACACAACCTTGGCATTGAAAACTCATACAGCAGCGGGGACAAATTGGTTGCCCTTCACGTAAAAAAACCTAGGATAGGCTGCATTTGGCCAGATTTACCACGTGTTTCCTTTGGCCTGTCCAGCTATTGTTATAGTGGAAAAGAACACCCAGGTATTTGAAATGTTTCACCTGTTCAATACTGTTACCATTTATGCACCAGTTAAAGCGTTTCCAAGATTTTGAGAACACCAAAATTTTAGATTTTTCAAAATTTACCAATAAGGAATTGTTCTCGCACTAGAATGTAAATGCAGTTAAAAGACACTTAATGCCCTTCTGGGTGCAAGATAATACTACAGCATCGTCCGCATACAGTAATAGAGGGACCAGTAATGTTGAAGACCCAGTTTAGGGCAGTGACCATCAATCACACTCAAAGAGGAGTTCAAATCATTCAAAAATAGATTGAATAAATAGGGTGCCAAAATGCAGCCTTGTTTGACTCCTCGATTTGTAAGGATCTTAGATGTTAATAAACCTGAGTTTCTATATCTTACTTGGCAGCTGGTGGAAGAATATAGTTTCCGGATAAGGAAAAGTAGTTGTTTATCTATTCCCATCTTATTCAATTTTACCCATAGGAGATTCCTGGGAATTGAATCAAAGGCCCCTTTTAAGTCAAGGAAAGCACAGAATAGTTTTTTTTCGGGCTTCTCCAGAATTTTTCACCACCAAGTGGACAAGAGTTATACAATGGTCTAATGTTGTACTACCTGGGGAGGGGGGTTCATAACTGGGAAAAGGTGTATTTTGAGGAAGATCTCTTTTTTGCATAAAATAGCCAGCTTTCTGACCTACATGTACATAACTCAGAAATGCTTGCTCCATTAAGTGCCCATTGATAATGAAAATGAGAAAAAGAAGCGCTTGAGAGTGTTCAGAGTATTTCACCTACACTGTCTTGCTGTAATCTTTAGCACTTTTGATATCTCACTCACACCTTGCAGCACTTAAAGAAAAAAGACAATTATTTAAAATGTGTCTGCATAACTGTTAACCTGAAAGCAAAATTGTATATAATTGTATATAAAAGACTTTTGTCAGGAGTCTTCTGTTTCCAGTTGTGGTGCTATATTTATTATATCTTTATGAAAAACTTCACTGTGATCTCTCTATAAGCATTTTAGAGCTGATTTTTTCGTAACTGTTTTACTCCAAAACTATTCATATCACTTTCAGCCTATATTCTTCAAATGTACACATACAAAGCTACAGAAATGGGGAGGAAAATCCTGGATATATTTGAAAACATTTTTATCTTATCAATTTATAAAAATACTCAAGATAGCTTACAAAGAACCATACAGCATTAAAACAATCTTTAAAAAAGACTGAATCAAATATAATAAAAATAAAGCACCCACTGAAGAGGACAGAGTTTATCATACTAGCCCCTCTGAAAATCAGACAAATCATGGCTGGCCGTACTCTCCTGCACAGGCATTTATTGTGCGCTTCTAATCCACCCACTCTCCTGTGAGGCAATTCTTGAGATTAGCCAGTCCCTTGGGGTCAAGCAAAAATTCTGGGCATCCTATAATTGGCCTGCTAAGGAATCATTTTTCCTCTGCTTTATGGAGCTTCTTGAAGGTGGGATAAGCCTAGTCCTTGGGCTGATTAGACCATAACTAGTGATGGCAGGAATAGGGCAGATTGTTCAATATAAGTAGGGTGAATTGGCAAGCACCTTGAGGCATCATATGATGAACACCCATTCCTATAACACATCTTCATTTGTTATATGGTGGGCTGGCAGGGAATGCATTTGGTGCTGCGCAGCATCAACCAGATCCTTAGTTATCTGTGTGACACACTGGATGAAGGGGGTGAGACCTGGCATATTTTGACACAGTTCATGTGCAGGCAAGAATGAAGAAGGCCAGCAATAAATCAATGACAAAGTCTGGAGTCCAAATGATGGTGCCCAATGGGCTGCCTGATACATCCCACTCTTTAAAATATTAAACAATTAATGTGGATGTTGTATTAGCCATTTAAACTTCTTAAACCCAATATGATTCTTCATTTGGTGGATGTGCTTGGGAGAATAAATTACAACAGGAATTGGCAGCATCCAGGAGAACTCTTGCGAAACAGAATATCATTAAACCTGATGCCTAAAGATCATGCATCTTTCTGGGGAGGCATTCCATAAATAAGGGGACACAACTTAAAAAGCCCTGTCCACCAGTCACTACATGTATCACATTCTAATAATAGACATTATGTTTTTTAAAAAAACTCACAAAAACTTACTTTTGTATTCCAGGTGAAAACCAGCAGCTGCCACACTAATATCAGAATGAAAATGCAGATAAAGTTGATTTGAAGTGCTGTTCAATAACGCTGGCACTGTGGTACCTGCCCCCCCCCCAAAGGAAAGATCTAGTTTACCATAAGAAGATCTTTGCAGCATAGTCACTTTAAAAGAAGGAAAATTTTAAATTGTTGCCCAAACAAAACATTTTCTGTATTATAACAACAATCACATAAGCAACTAGCATATATTGATAAACACATAACCTAGGACTACAGTCCTTATATTGACACTATTTAAAGATAATACACAAGATGGGGGAGAGATATACAACCTGCTCCTTTGTCTATTTCTCCATAGCAAGTTCCACTGATTTCAGTTGGAATATTTTCCAAGAAAAGTTGGGATATTTTCCTCAAAGTCTAGGGCTGCAGGCCTCAGACCCATAGGATGGAACCACATCTGCTGATGGTCTGTAGCATCCCATTGGAGGATATACATTGGGTTGGGAGGACAAGGATATCAAGAAGGCTGCCAGAACATTGGAGCACTGGGAGGCATTCCAGAGCCAACCTCAAATTTTTCTTGGTTTTTTTTTTTACAGGGACCATTGGAGTTGAGGGCCTGACTTTCTCAATGTCATCATCAGACGTCAATGGTTTCTTCACCAGGTAAAAAATGAGACAACAGTAGGGGTGTGCAATCTCCCCCCCCCCCAAAACTGGCACCAAAAGAAATTCAGGATTCCCCCCCCCAAAAAAAAAAAATACATCCCAATACCAGTAAAGTATTTAGATTCAGGATTTTTCAGAAATCCTGATTCATTTATTTTTTTCGGGTCCAATAGACCTGAGCAGAAAATACAGAGAAGAGAAAAGCAGTGGCAAAGCAGCAAAAAAACAGCTGAGAGGCGGCTTTTGGGTGGTCCCTTTAAACTGGATTGCCCAAAAGAGCTGGCAAGGCAGCTGATCCTGTGGGGAGAACTCTCCTAGCAGGCTCCACTGGGGCTCTGCTAGGCAGCCCAATTTAAACTGGACTGCCCAACAAAGCCCACAAAGCAGCTGATCCTGCAGGGAGAGTTCTCCTTGTAGGCTCTGCTGGGGCTCTGCTGGGCAGCCCAGTTTCCTCAGGTCAAAGGTCACACAACCTCCCTTTTTGTCTATTAAGAATTAGCTGGAGTAAAAACCCCTATACTCTTCTGAGGGGGGTAGCAACTACACAGCTCTTTTTCGGAGATGCTGAATCTCATGGTGTAGAAGCAAGTTGGAAGTAGTCCCTTTGAAACGAAGATCAATACAATAAGGAGTGGATTTAAATTCAAGGAAGTATCCAAATTTTATTATACGCAAACCCCAAACGTCTTCTGTAATTGAACTCCAATGGTGTGTGAACAAGGAAAGCCTATCAGAAAACTGTGGGAATCTACCCAGACACTGGGGTGCCCTTCCCTTAGATGAGGGGTCTCTGGGAGATTGTGCCCCCTGTCACCCTCTCTACCTAGGCTGTTGCCATCAAGGTTAGTTCTGGAAGTTGAAGGGGGTATGATAGTGGGGTTGGTGATTCTGTGTGGGTTGAAATCTGTACGACTTCTCAGATTTGTACTGTTGATTGTGTCTGGGGAAGTACCTGGGTTTAAAGTTTCCAGCTTGCTGGGAAGTGATATCCAGGGACTTGGCTGTCAACCTGCTCTTACGGATACTGTCAAGCACTACATCCGTCTGCTCTTTCCTTCAAAGGGAAGACCTTCTACATGGGCTCTAGCGTATGGAGGTAGATCCAAAGCTCTTAACCATGAATGACATAACTATTGCTGAGGCCATAGTTTGGCTACATGCATCTGCCACATGGCATAACACATTAAGTTCCTGTTTTCCCAATTCGATCACCTCTGCTTTGCCTGATTTTTTTGTCATCCGGGAGGGCCTCTATGTATTGAGACATTTGTTCCCATAAATAGATCTGATAAAAACCTATAACTGCCTTAAAATTACCCTTGCGGACACCTAAGGCTCCTGACATGTAGACCTTGCACTCTAGGATCTCTAATTTACCACCCTTCTTACCAAGGGCAGTTGAATGCATTCCTGTTCTTTGTGTGGGCAGGAGGACTTTCGTCACCAAATAGTTGGCTGGGGGATGCTGAAATAGGAATTCACATTCTTCCTCTCTAATCTTATTTAAGTGTTCCACTTTTCTAGTGGAGGCTTGACTGGAGGCTGGTTTAGCCCATATGTTCCTTGTGATTTCTAGAGCACCTTTCACCACTGGAAGGGCTACTGGCCGAGGGTCATTTGAGTACAGTATATTCATAATTGGGTCTACAAATCTTGGTTCTGGAGACATGTATTCAATCTCTAGTGGCTTAACCATTCTAACAAATTGTTCAGAATACAACTTAAGGTCTTCAGTTGGAGAAACATGTGCAGGGTCCCCCCCAACATCATCATGTGAGAGAATGAAAGTACACTCTGAATCATTCTTTAATTCTTTCTCTGGTTGAGTCTCAGAATCTGCATAGGAGTTTATAGTGTCCTGGCTCTTGGATGACCGTGATCTAATGACAGAGCTGGTGCAACAGAAAGATGGTTGCCACTGAGGTATGGAGGAAGGATTCCACTGGTTCCATAGGGACATAAACCATGGGGGAAACAGACCCCATTGTGATATCTGAAAGGTGTTCGCCTCAGAGGATGATGTTGGATTACTAGATGAAGCCTTCTGTACAGGGGTGATTGATTCAATTATGTCCTCATCTGAGGATTGGTACTGTTTCAAGGCCATAGAAAGGGAAGGAGTATGAGGCTTTTGAAAATGCACTCTGCTTTCATCAGAAGAATGGCTACAATGTCAACTGTTAGGGATATAATGTAGAAGAGATTGGGATATTCAGGTTGGAGGAGATCCTGATGGAGAGCAACATGGAGATGCTGAAGGTTGCGTTTGAGTCAATGACAATAATCAACAGTGAGGTGAGCCATTCTGATGTTGTAGAGATGTCAAGGAAATCTGAGATCGACCTCAAGGAGAAAGGGACTGTTGGTATTGCACCAGGTCCTGGATAGGTGGTTTCAATATCAAGTCAGCACTGGTTTGTTATCAGCAGTCAACAGAGTCAAGTGTATCAACTTCTTTTTTGCTTTCTTTATAGGCAATTCAGAAGCTGCTCTCGGGGTCTGTGCAGCACCTCCGGCATTGGGTTTTGATTGTGCTACGGCAACGAAGACCACTGAAGGGGTTCTGGTCCTTTTCTGAGTGGAATCCACAGTTTTGGGAATGCCAAATGACTGCTCCCATAAAGCTGTTTTGAGGCGAAGAGCCCTTTCTTGTCGCACTTTTGGGGTAAAGAGGCCACATGCCTGACAAGAGAAGGTATTGTGTCCTTCACCTAAGCACATGAGGCACTGGTCACGTTCATTGTTTTGCTCCATTTTTGTGCTGTAATTGCGGCATTTCTTAAAAAGTGCCATCGGGATTAGTATAGTCCGAAACCGGTAAGAAAAACAACAACATACAATTCCATCGAAGAAATCTCTGTGAAGCTGTAACACGTCCTCTCTCCACAGTGGCAGAAAAGGGACTGAGGGAAGAGTGCTCCCTCCTCCCCTCATCACTTAATCTTTTGGGTGGGAACAGAACTTGAAGCTCCACTGTACCAAGGGGGAGCACTCAGCTGTAGATTCTAGAAGCTTGTAGAAAACTCCTCCATGGCAGGCCTGCTCTGAAGCAATCCCACGTGGGACTGCACAGAGGACACAAAGATGAATGAATGTTCATCAGATTGTGTGATCTTGATACCATATTTGGTACATTTTTTGAAATGTGCCATTGAATGAGCTCACCAAATGATACCACAACCACAAAAATACTAAAAAAAAAGTCTTTAGAAAACATGCTGTAACATGTCCTACCTCCACAGCAGTGGAACGACTGAGGGAAGGAATACTCCCACCCCTCAGTCATGTGTCAGCATGAGCCAAGGATAGGTGGAGTGCTCCGACCATTGTAGAAAGCACTAGAGGCCCATCAATAACTACTAGTCAAGGTGACTGAAGGGAGCCTCCACATGCAGAGGCAGCAAACCTCTACATACCAGAGCTAGGAGGCAGCATCAAGAGAGGGCCTTTGCCTCTACATCCTGTTTATTTTCCTTCAGGGCAGCTGGTTGGCCACCATGTGACAGTATGATGGACTAGATCGACCACTGGTCTGATCCAGCAGGCTGTACTTTATGTTCTTATGCCAAACTTTGCATGGATATACCCAGTCCAAATTCTCACCACATGACCTGGCCTCAAGACAAACCCCCAAAAGCATTGCTTGTTATAAACCTGTGTTTGAAGTCAGGTAAATCACAACAATAGTACGTAGCATTTATATAGCACTTAATTCAAAGCTTTTAATAGGTATTAATAAACCTGACTGAAAAAGTACATGCCCTAAAAACCCTGAAGCTTTGATTAGACTCTGTTGTGTTCTCTCCAGTAGAGGCAATTGTGTACATACCTGAAAAACTCCCAAGCCTTGGTGCTGTCATGTCACCCCCATCATAGATTTCAAGAGAGTCCCAGTTATGTTCAGTGCCAAAGCTTATTACCTGGATCTGTGAAAACAATGCCATTGTATGTTCATTAAACAGAACACTCATATCTAGGGATGGGCACAAACTCCCAAATGAACCCTGGTTAGAGCATTAACCAGGCTGGTTTGTGGTTCACAAACCAAGAGTTCGGGAGAATATGTCTCCCATGAACCTCCATGTTTTTCATGGAGGTCTGTGAGGTTCGTGTGAGACATGTTCTTGGGTTCTGAAGGCATTTAAATGCCTTCAGAGCTTACTTCCAGGTCTGGCGAGCCACCCGGAAGTGAGCCCCAAAGGCATTTAAATGCCGAGCCCACCACCAGCCCACAGCCCCACCCGAGTGAGCTCCAGAGGATTTTAAATGCCATCAGAGCTTACTTACTTAAATGCCTTTGGAGCCCACCTCCCACAGTCTGGCTGGCCCACATCAGCTCTGAGAGTGAGCTCTGAAGGCCTTTATAGGCCTTATATGCCCTAATATGGGCAGGCCCTTATATGGGCAGGCCCATGGTGGTGGGTTCTGATGGCATTTAAATGCCTTTGGGGCTCACTTCCAGGTGGGGTTGTTCTACAAACTCACAAACCCAACAAACCATGAACTGGTTCAGGAAATAGAAAATGTATAGTGTATTGCTACATTTGTTGTCAAGGTCATTGTAAGTTAATGAATCAAATGTAAGTTAATGAATCAAACAAACCCCAAACCCCAATGAACAACCATTTCCCCAGTTTTTGCCCATCCCTAGTCATATATAATTCCAAGTCAGTGACAGGAAAGACAAAAAGAACAATGACCTTGACAACAAATGTAGCAATACACTATACATATCCTGGCTTCGCAGTACTGTTTACATTTTAATTTTCAGAGTCACTTAAGTGCAGGCACCTTCTGGGAATGGAAAAACTATTTGTTTTGAAGTGTCAAAAAGAAGGGAAGAACTTGAGCCTGCTTAACTTGATGTTTAATTTATAAAAATGACATATAAATTTATTTGACCTGAACTACAAGATCAGTAGACTTACAATACAATCCTATGCAGGCTTTCTCCAAACTATTGAAATCCATGACTTCAGGCTGGAGTAACTCTGATAGGATTACACTGTTATATATGATGCAATTGTTCCTGTACTATACCACTTCAGACTGTAGATGGGCAAAAACTGGGGGGAAATTCTATTTTGTGAGCTACTGGCATTAAAGTTGTGAGTAGGTGATTTGGCTACTGCATAAATTAGTTTGCTCTGGAGCCATCCTTCCTGAGCTAAGTCAAAAATGTGCGAGCCAGAAGCTAAAAAACTGTGAGCTAGCTCACACTAACTCAGCTTAGAGGGAACACTGGATGGGGGATAAAACAGTTTAATGTTTTCTAGTACACACACACAAAGCTTTTTGCGCATCTAAAACTAGAATGACAGGGAGAAGACTAAGTTAGAATCTTTGTCCCTTACATGTTATTTTTGTATCCACATAAAGGTTCATTTAAAATGTGGGAGAACATTAAAACATGCAGCCTTCCACTAAAAAGAATTAAATCTAGGAACAGGTTTAGTATGTGACACTGGAGAACATGCAGCTTAAGTTAAGTACGGAGGTGCACACAACATATGATTAGCATGAAGAAAGGAATTTCAAGTAATAATGGGAAAAATAAGAGAGAGAGAGAAAAGACGCTGGGCAAAACCAACACTTTTTGAAGATATAGTCAAAGAGTCCATAAAGATCTATTTCAATGGCAGAAAAGCATCCGTCTAAACCTCAGTTCGAGTCTATATCTACATACAGAGGTGTAATGTACTCTGCAAGCTCTCCAATGGAAGTGGGCCTAAGCTTCCCATTCTGAGGAATGGGTTTTCTCCACAGAAAGAAATAAGGCAGTTTTTGCACTCAGAGACAGTTCACACCAGTATGAAATTGCTGAATTTGGTTAAATGTGTGCACACCAAGATTACTTTGTATAAAGAACAGAAAATCTTAATGAAAATAAAGAATACAGCTTTGCTATCTGAGGGTAATCAATATATTTTTTTCACATAGGGAACAAGGGGTAGATTCTGATGTTGATGAATTAGTTATAAAACACATGTTGAGCCAAAACTTCACTGATGTCCTTTATTTATATCAAATGTTTCTCCATGTGGTGAACATTATGGTGAGTGTGAAAAATGTGATGGGCATGAGTGCAACATAGTATTGACTGATCTTGGTCAAGTCGCTGTCCTTCATATCTATCAGGTCTATGGTTGTTGTAAATGAAAGAATTGTAAGAGCATTATGCTGTTCCCGGCAGCCTGAGCTGGCTTTCATCACTTGTTTAGAATCAACTTTTATTCAACTTATAAGAATCCAAAGGTTCAGTTTACTCACATTCCCTTTCCATAGAGCTGTTAGGAGCCTTAAAGTCCTGAGTCTTTGAGTGATTCATGTGGTAAAAAAGGTGCTGGATCTCTCCATCTGCTAGCCAAGAGGATTACATACACACTGGGAGGGCAATAAACAGTTTTCCCAGGCAAATGTATCAAAGGGGAAAAGAGGCTGTATAGAACCAATCAAGAAGGCTACTTCTAACCAGCTGACCTTAAAGTTACTAAACTGCATTAACCACAATCCTCTATATTTAAAGATGCAGTAAACAATTCCCTAGACTTTACTATTCTAATCTCTGCTGGAGCAGCACAAGCATATTGTAAAATGTTGGGGGGGGGGGAGGATAATGTCCCCAGAACCCCATGCATAAAATAAAATCTCCCAGATTTTTTGGTCTTCTGCTAACTGTCAGAAGACAAAACTAATTTGAATTATTGACTGCAGTGTTACTGAGTCAAAAATGACTTTTTAATGTTGTTTTCATTTTCATATTGTTGAAAAGCACCTCCACTTTTGAAAGGGAACAGTGTTGGGCTCTTACCACTGTCATGGGCTATCTGGATGGCTTGGAGAGATCTTTATTCAGTACAGCACTTTCTAAACTTCTCCCACTGAAGCTCAAAATGTGGCACTCTGAAGCTGCAGTGGGAAGGGGGAAGGAAGGAAGATGGAAATGCTGCTGAGCCACTGTCTGACCATCAGCTCAACTTGGTGGGGAAGCTCCCCTAACCTGAGTCAGACAAACTCAGGATATGTACAGCTGTGTCTCACCTCTCATTGCTACCCATGACTTGGAAGAAAATCTAAGAACTATACTGTTTCCATGTAGTTTCTTTCATTGTTCAACCAAAGGTTCTCTCTCATGTCATGGCCACATTTGGACAAGAAAAATTACACCCAGCTCTTACGCAGTATTTTTTTTAAAAAAAATGGTGTTCCTATAATGCATTTCCCTGAAAATCACTGAATATTTAACTTATTGTGATGTAAGTTTTAAAGCAATATTTAGTTGAGTGGAATCATCTAGTGAATCAAATTACACATAAATTACACTTGCATAATTTTCACTTTTTCATGTTATCAGGTGAGGCTAGAAATGTTAAACATGGCATGGATGAGGAAATCTGTTTAAAGTACTGACATTTTGAGAGAGATTTTCTATTAAATCCCTTATTTATATTTATTTTACCATCCTTATATGCAAAAGAGAAACACCTCAGACAGTGGATTAAAGGAAACTAGTTTTAGTTTCTCTTGTTTTCTTACACACCACAATGTTTATATAACAATTAACTATACCCGCTCCAGGTGAACATAAAACTTCTAGCTGTCTTTTTTCTTCTGACACTTTAAAATGTGAGAGAAAAAGCTCTATAAGTACTCCATTCACATCACAGGTATTCAAATTCCTTTGGTCCTGGGTTACCTGATCACACTGAGATGCATTGGATAGTTATGTCTAGGGATGTGCAATCTTTTTTATCTGGTATTTTTTGGTTTGGGTCTATTGGAGTAAATTCCTTTGGTCCTAGGTTACCTGATCACACTGAGATGAATTGGATAGTTATGTCTAGGGATATGCAATCTTTTTTATCTGGTATTTTTTGGGTTGGGTCTATTGGGGGGGAAAAACAATTGGGTATTTCTGAAAAATCCCAGATCCCAATACTGTTATGGTATTTGGATCCAGGATTTTTCAGAAGTCCTTAATTTTTTCAGGTCCAATAGACCTGAGAAGAAAAACACTGGATTAAAAAAAAAAGCCAGCCTGATCCTGGGGCTGGCTTGGCTTCTCCTGCAGCATGGTTTTCACTGTGCTGCAGGAGAAGTTGGCACCAGGATCTGCGTGCGGCAGGGAGGTCTCTCCCCACTGCACGCAGATCTTGGGCTCGCTTGGCTTCTCCTGCAGCTCATCCTGGTTGGGCTCACTTCTCCTGCAGTCCAGTTTGAACTGGGCTGCTAGAGAAGCAAGCCCTAGGAGCTGCTGCACCACATGGAGCAACACAGGAGATTCTGCCTGTGCTCACTTCTCCTGCAGTCTGGTTTAAACCAGGCTGCCGGAGAAGCGAGCCTCAAAAGCTCCTGAGTTGTGTGGAGCAATGTAGTCCATGCAGCACAGGAGCTCCTGGGGCTTGCTTCTCCTGCCTTCATCCTATATTGTTTTCAATGGAAGGGAAAAGAAGGCATTTAAAGGGATCATGCTCCCTTTAAATGTCTTCTGCAAAATGCAAGTGAACTCTGAAAGTGTTCAAAAAGACTGAGAGCCCTTTAAATGCACTTTAACTGTGGGTATCAGGCAGTCCTGAAAAATCCTTAATATCCATTTCGGATAGCCAAATAAATACCAGCTATCTATATCCGGCTGAAAAAATATCTTGACAATAGCAGGGTTTTTTTCCTGGCTCAGATAGACCGAATGCACACCCCTGTTCCATCTTTAGTTGCAAGTAGGTGACAATATTGCGTTACTTAACAATGCTTAAAGAAATGCTCTCCTTAAACAAACATCAGTTCTGATTCTTAAATGGAAAAAAGAGATCTTACGACCTTAATGATTGCAAGATTTATTGTAGCATAAGCTTTCAGAGTCTACTTCATCAGATATATGAAAAGAATTCCTAAAAAACACACATGCAGAGAGGAAAAAAATCTGTATCACAGAACAGACTAATATGGCTTTTTCACTAATAATTCCCATTGGAATCTGATTAATCAAAATACATTATCTATGCCACTAAAGTATCTTTGTCGCCTGTAATGATCCTTTTGGATGCTGGCTATCACCAGTTAAGGCTGCTCTCTTCCATTTCCTATTTTCTTAACCTTTAGTTACACTTTTAGGATGTGCATTAGAGTTCTTCTGTTACGACTGATTTTAATATTTTGTGAACTATTTTGAACTCCAGGGAAAGTGTTCTGAAAAGCTAATAAATAAGTGTTGTAAAAGGCTGGGCTAGGTGGGTGTCAATTGCCGCAAAATGAGAAGATGTGTTCTTTCATCCAAAGATCCCTTGAAGCTTTGCCAATGAATCTATCCACTAGAATCACAAAAACACAAGCAAGTTTGCTATTTTCTTACAATTTAAGAGAGAAAGTGCTAAAAAAGAGAATAATTAGCCATCTATAGTGAAGTAGTTAATATTCCACAGCTGGCAAATGTGGACTTGCCTGAATACCTGATCCCTCAGTCACTGTGATTTTCCACACACAATTCAAGCTGTTACCATAAGGTTCTGGGAAGCCTGGAGATAATATAGTTCCTCTTCGTTCAGTGAAATTCCGACTGCATGGCACTGGAAAAAAAATCCATTAGAAGTAACAACAAAGCCAAAAACATTCTCATTGAACAGAAACACTACCAAGAAAAATAGAATCTGACTTCTATCATTCCAATCATAACTAAAAGATAGCATTTGCTTTTGAAAAAATCATGTAAATAAACAAATGCCAATATATAAATCAAACTAATTTTTCTTCTGGCAGTAGTAGTGGCAGCCAAACTACTCAACTTTTCTGCCAGGCGACAGTTTATGAAACTGGCAGGAAAACCCACACACACACCACAGAAGAGCTTTAATGTTTTTAATAGTGGACCAGGGAATTTGGGCGAGTAGTGTAGGCAGATGAACACAGAAAAAAAGTCTGTAGGGTTGAGGAGAGAGAAGGAATGAGCCATGGGGCCTACAAAAGCAGTCCTACAACTCTATGTCACAGCCTTGCGGAGTTACATCCTTCTGTGTGCACTGAATTCAACAGAATTAGAAGAGTGTATCTCTGCTTAGGGGTGGCACTGCTATTCATGGAAAACAAACATATTCCTCATTACTTATCTTCAAATTAGATACGTGAAGCTGTTAAGAGGACTGGTTCTTCCTAGTTTCCATAAGGGAGTTTCATGTTTGGTGTGGCTCAGTTCAGAACTAGTTATATCTTCCCTGAGAAATATAACTTTCTTGTAATCATAACAATATAGAAGCAGCTGTGTATATATGAATAAAATTAATATTATTACAATTATAATTCAAATTCTTGAAGTCTTATTTTCTCCTTCCTAAAGGTACACAATCCTTATCAATATTATAAATAACTAAAATACATAAGTCCAGGGAAAAGTAAAACAACAACAGCAACAATACTTAAAAGGTACAAAAGGGATCCAAACAGATAACCATAATTCCACCAGAAGATCCCACAAAAAATTGTAGCTGGTTTAGCTGAAACAGACATTGTCACTTTAGGTCATGTTATAGCAGAACACTTTTTCAAACAGCAATTTTCAAAGTGTTATAAGTTATAAATCCGCTATAACAAATGCTTCAGGAAACACTCAATTAATTAATGTAAGGGGGATTTCCTGAGGTTGATGTTAGACTCTGTATTATACTTGTGATTTTAGAGGCTGTCACATTGACGATAAATATTCAGCAAAAAAAACATCAACCTTGTTAATCTAATAGGTCATTACGTGAAACACTATACTGCCTACCAACCAGCTGGTACTCAATTACTTTTGAAATGACAAATTGCTCTTTTAAATTGGACATGGCCAGTATTAATCAATGGAAAGTAAATATAAATGTTAAATACTATTCAATGAGAGGAGTGGTGCTCTTGAATGTTGACTGAAAAACAGATAACCTAAACATAATAAGCCTTACCCACACAGCTTGGTACTGTGTCATTCCACTGGGCTAAAGCATTGGGCACAGATTGGCAGCGGATAGCTTTTGAGCCTTGCAGAAGATAGCCGGGACTACATTCAAAGCGGACTACAGAACCTGCTGAGAATTCAGAGCCAATCCTCCTTCCATATCTGGGCTCTGGGACAGAGCTGCACTGTGTATCACTTGTGCGTGGAACAGCTATACAAATGGGTGAAAAAAAAGTGTGGTTTGAGAAACGACACCCTCACACCACAGGGATTTACTTTCAAATAGCATCTGCTCTGCTCTGTGTTCCTTTGCATTACTTAAAGTTAATTAGTTGGCTAAAAATCATCCTACCAATCAGGGCTAAACTCAAATCACTTGCTCCAAAGCAGTCATTTCATAATCCATCAATCCATATTTCAAATAACTGGTCTGACAATTGGAAATTATGCAAACAAATATGACAGACTGAGACCACAAGCAACATTCCCTTTGCACTGATGCAGCCTGACTGACTTGATTAGGCCCATCTTGGAGTTAAACATTCTTGATTGCCACTCTAATATATCACTAGAGGGGTAGCCATGTTAGCATGTAGCCATGTTAGCATGCTGCAGAAGCCCAGTGGCACTTTAAAAACTAACAAAATTTATTCCACTAGCATGGAGTGCATGTCCATAGGAGATATATTTATGCCTAAAGTAATAAGCAACAGAAAGTTGTGAATGAGAGAGTGTTATAAAGAGAGGCCAGTTAGAAATAGAAATTAATCAAAGAGAAATCAGTCCCTTCAGATTGGTTGAGGACTACTGCAAATCATAGAGTAGGATAAAAATAAAATCTAATCAACAAACATTACTTTTATCTAGCTCTGTCCATTGGTCTACAGTTGGGAGTGGTTCTTACCCATTCAAAATGGAATGAATTCTCTTAAATTTGTTATTGTCCCTAACTGTTCTAGTGGGTAGCCATATTGGCCTGCTATAGAAGAGCAAGATGTGAGTCCAGTAGCACCTTAAAGACCAGCAGGATTTCCAGGGTATAAATGCTCAAGATTCTAAGCTCCCTTCATCAGATACAAGTAGAAAAGGAGATCCCTGAAGCCATATATCCCAGTCAGGACATGGGGAGAAGTGTTACAAATAACAAAGTCAGGATGAAAGGTGCAATGCCAAATGTAATTAGGAGAAATGCTTAGGGGTGGGAAATTAGCAACTGTAGTGAGATAAGAATCCTATATACCG
The DNA here is from genome assembly GCF_001447785.1 of Gekko japonicus. NCBI lineage: Eukaryota > Metazoa > Chordata > Lepidosauria > Squamata > Gekkonidae > Gekko > Gekko japonicus. Next base: position 198,384 of record NW_015175435.1, read on the forward strand.
ATTCAGGCCAAGGGGGTCCATTGTTCAGAAATTGTGAATGAATTCAAGTTCAGCAATCTCACATAGTAATCTCCCCTTGAAGGTTCTCCATTCAAGGACTAGAAAAGAGCAAGAGTCCAGTAGCACCTTAAAGACTAACAAAATTTGTGGCAGGGTATGAGCTTTTGTGAGTCACTGTTCACTTCTTCGGATACAGCTGGAATGTGAGTCCATCTGTCCTATATTTTGGAGAATGGGGTGATTTCAAACGTTGAACGACATTAGCAGGGAAATAACAATAGCAAGTGAATGACAATAGCAGGCATGATTGGGTTACACCTCTGGATTACTACTCCTCTGCATATCACACCTAATCCAATCACACTTGCTATTGTCATTCATCTGCTATTGTTATTTGCTTGTTAATGTTATTTGGCATCTGAAATCACTCCACTCTCCAAAATATAGAACAAATGGAGCTGTATTTGAAAAAGCCAGCAGTGACTCATGAAAGCTCATACCTTGCCACAAATCATGGTAGTCTTTAAGGTGCTACTGGACTCTTGCTCTTTTCTATGGCTAGAGACAGACTAACATGGATACCCATCCTGTTTGAGGACTGCCACTCCTAGGTCAGCCATGGAATGTCCTGGAAGATAAAATGTTCCCCCACTGGTTTTGAGGTGTTGTGATTTTTAACATCAGTTTTACATCCATTTATTCTTTTACGTAGGAACTGACCTGTTTGTCCAATGTCGAGAGTGGAAAAGCATTGCTGACACTTGATGGCATATATAACATTGGAGGATGAACAAGTGAATGAACCTGAGATGGTATGGCAGGTGCTGTTAGGTCCAGTGACTGTATTGTTAGAGTAAATAAGGGGATGGACCTGGCATCTTGGTTTGTTATAGGCCCTGGTCCCAGAGTGTGTGCCCATGTTAGGAAGTACATTATTGTGAGTGAGAAGTTGTTCAAAGTTAGGGGGCTGTCTGTGGGCAAGAAAATGTTGGCTACAGGTAGCCCCCTTACCTAAATATATGATGGGCTATAGGTAGCCCCCTTACCTAAATATATGATGGAAGCATAAATACTACCTTATACCAGAAACCTACCAATAGTCAAACAAATCTACATGCCTCCAGTCACCATAGTAAACACACCAAACAATGCATTGTCTACAGCCAAGCTCTATGCTACAGCCACACTTGAAGGATCTACAGCAAACATTTTTGGAATTACAATACCCTCCTGATGTAATAAGGAAACAGACTGACAAAGCCAGAATGATACCAAGGGATAACCTGCTACAAGATAGCTCTAAATGTAACAACAACAGAACACCACTGATGGTCACATACAATTTTAAGCTCAAACCAGTTCATTAATGACCTACAGTTCATTAATGACCTGCAAATTAATGACCTATGCTGGAAAAATGATATTCTTCTCCCAGAGCCATTAGGAGGCAAACCAACACAGATGGCTCCTGAGTTGCACAGGCTAGGTATGGTGACTGGGGGAAAAAAACAACCTCAGGGGGAAAAAACCCACAGAAAAAAAACCCATAGTCATAAATGCTCACAGGAAAACAGCCCACATGGAAAAATTGCCACATGGAGAAAAGCCCACTTGGAAAAAAGCTCATATATAAAAAAGCCCACACACAAAAAAAAGCCCTCATGGAAAGAAGCTCACATGCAAAAATACCATGTAAAGTGCCATAAATATGTATAATTGTGGATAACCATTCATCTCCATTTATGAGAATGAACAGGCATTACCTACATTTTATATTGTTATTTTAGGATAAAAACATGTCATATTCACAGGCAACAATTTGTGCTGTGATTTTTATCAAGTATAATTAAATAATAATTTTGCTATGTTATTAGTAAATTACTTCAGTACTATACAAAAGTGGCTTGTATGAAGAGGACGTTAATGATCTTGAGTGTAAAGGCTTAGAAAGGAAAATACAGGAAATAAAAGTGACCATTTTGTTATCAACAAACTTTATTAAGAAGGAAAAACAATAACATCAGAAATTAAACTCTAAATAGAAATATTTTAAATAAAATTAAACACTATACATTTATTAATTTACCATTGGCCAACCTTTTGTAATGCTGGTATGAAGTAATTTCTAAAGTGAAGACAGAAAGATGCTAAATTAAATTATATATAGACTGTCTAGTATACACAGCTTTTGAACTATATGGTTTAAAATTCTTCAAATAATTAATATTATTTATTTATTTTGTTATTAAAATTAAAATCATAAGATAACATGAAAATAAGTTGATTTCCAAGCTCTATTTCCCTTTACTTGTATTTTAACAAATACAGAGTGGTAAATAAGTAAATAATATTATTATATTATAATATTAATTATTTGAAGAATTTTAAGCCATATAGTTGTTCAAAAGCTGTATATATTAGATAGTCTATATATAATTTAACTTAACATCTTTCTGCCTTTACTTTAGAAATTACTTCATACCAACACTACAAAGGTTGACAAATGGTAAATTAATAAATTTTACGTATTTAATTTTGTTTAAAATATTTCTATAGAGTTTTTAAGTTCTGTTGTTATAGTTTTTCCTTCTTAATAAAGTTCATTGATAACAAAATGGTCACTTTTATTTCCTGTATTTTCCCTTCCAAGCCTTTACACCCAAAAGCACTAATCCACAATGATTATCCACAATTATAAGTATCGATGGCACTTTTCATGATATTTTTCCATGTGGGCTTCTTTTCGTGTGGACTTTTTTCTGTGTGGGCTTCTTTCCATGTGGGCATTTTTCCATGTGGGCATTTTTCCTGTGAGCATTTATGACTGTGGGGTTTTTCCCTGTGGGCTTTTTTCTGGTCACCATTCTTAACAAACACCCAAGAATTATCAATATTTTTAAATCAAACATTAAGAAACCTGGACAACTGGTCCAAAAAGAAAATATTCTCCACTAGTCAGGATGATGCTGAACCTCTAGGGTGATGCTCCCTGGGGGACTGGAAGGAATATTTTCACCTTTGTTTGGTTTGCTTCCTACATTGTGGCCGCTGGGAATAGGCAGATATGTAGGGCTGCTGGGACACCTGGGGGGCCTGGTACTTGTACTCTGAATAATGGTAAGGCCTTGACTATTGAAACTGCTGAGAGTGTCTGGAAAAGTACCTTTGTTTATAACGCTGAGAAGGGCCTTGGTTGATTCCCAGAGACTTGGCCATTATCTGTTTGGGGGTTTTTTTTTGCATATGAGATCCAAGGTGTCTTCTATATGGTTGCTGAAGAGCTCCCAACCTTCAAATGGAAGGTTGTCGATCTTGGTCCTCGTATCCTAGGGGAGGGCAGAGGGTCTCAGCCCGGAATGCCTTCTCAGAATGTTGCTTTCTTTGATTTTTTAGATGGTGGCTCTGATGCTGACTGCATCAAGGTTGTCTCTGTCGATACTGAAGTGGAGGGTATTGGCACCAAGGCCACGGATGGGGCTCTCAGTTGCTTGTCAGGAAGCACCTATTTTTCCATGTGGGAATCTGGAGCACCCGGAACCTTTCCCCACAAGGCTTCCTTGAGCCTGGCTGCCCTCCCTTCTTGGGCTCTTGGTGTCAGATGGTGGCAGGCAGGGCTTGAGACTGTATTGTGCCCTTCACTGAAGCATAGGAGACAAGACTTGTGTTCATCATTCTGAGCCATTTTGGCTCTGCACTCTTCACATTTTTTAAATAATACCATCCTACCCCAACTGGACACCTGAAGCAAAGATAAAGGCTCTGAAAGAATGCAGATTGAAAAAGCTCATGCTTTCCTTTTGGTGGCAAGGAAAGAAATGAGGGCCACCCTTTGGGTGGGAAAGGCTACTCTCAACATGTAGTGGAGAGGGATCACTCTTAGGCTCTGGAAAGTTCTTTTGAAGCTTGTAAGCTCTTCCCATGGCTGGCCTGCAATTGCACAGTCCCTCATATGGGACTTCAAAGAAGCCACAATGATGAACACATGATACCACCATCAATGTTAACAATGACATATTTAAAGCATCTAAGCATCTTGGTATCAGACATATAATTAAAATAATCAAAGAATAAAAACAAATCAGAAAGCCCTAAATGGATGTAAGTACATAGCTCTCAGAAGCAGAACTATGGGAGATTAAGTATTTGGGCTGCTTATTACAATACAGTTTTAGTGACTATCCCCCAACTCTGCAATGTGTATTTCTGGTTATACAGAAAGCTTGTCTGTCAGTTTAATTATGAGTAAACAAGACTCAAAACTATACCATGTGGATAAGAGAAGATAGTGAGGTGTACTGGATGTCCAGTGTATTACACAATTAGATAAGAGGAGGGAAAATACCCTCATACCCTTCTGCCCACATTTCTTTCTCTCAACAGCGCTATGACTTTACAGTGCTCCCATTCCCATCACTGTGGTCTGAATGCTGATCGATGCAGTGCATCCAACCAAGCCACTGGAAACATGCAGCTGTACTTAAGGGACAGAAGCCAATCAAGGCTATACCTGCAAAATGATTAGTACATATACAACAACCTCAACTTCTGGCAGCATGACAAGAGCCATAATGGATCCCCAAAGAGTCCCTCTGGTCCCCCATTATACCACCAGACCCAATCCCAAATATCACATGAAAGTGAATCACATGACTTCCCAGCTCTGTGCCATCACCTGGGTGACCATAGCCCTTGGGAGACTCCTTCCCAGGAATCCTGGCAGCATGACTGAAAGTCAAACCAAACTGACTGAATACTGTTTAGCTTCACACTCAAAGGTTTTGTAGAACAGATCCTTTCAATGGAAGATATCAACCTGCATTTGTGAGGAGGCCCTAAAATCATGGAAAGTACACTGGGTTATAAAAAGAGCAAACTATATTAGATTTGGATGTTTCAGGGTGTGATGGCAAATTCTTCACAACACAGCTACTGCTAATCATTGTGCTTCCTGTGAAGCATGAACTACAGAAAAATGGGATCATCGGGGGGAAAAGGAAGGCGGCTTATATGAGACAAGAAGAAATATATAGTTGAGTGAATGGCATTAAAAAAAACCCATTACATCAAAATCCAAAGCTACAAATCTAATCTTGTACTAGTTGTGATCAGAATATACAATCATGCTAGCTATAGTGCTCCTTTCCCTTCCTAATCCTTGGTCTAATTCTAAACTATAACGTTGACAAACTAGACTTCTCAGATGGTATCAGAAAGAAATTGCATTTCTATAGTAATTATTCCTCATCTTTTAGTGCTGTGAAACAAAATAGAAATCAGCCTAGTGGAAAAGTGAACATGGAATAAGGTCAATCTGGAATAGCGGGTGATAAATAAAATGATTGACTTTGCAGGCCAGATTAGAGTGTTCATTCAGAATGTGGATGGTACTCTCAAAGGCATTTTAACATTAGCAGGCAGGCAGTCTTGGGAAATCTCTTCCTATATTTCACAAGGAGATTGAAAATCCCTAAATCATTGTAGCATATTTATTAAATCTAATTAAATGCCACAAACCACATTGCCCCAGCTAAATCTTTTAACAACTAGAGAGCTGACTGCATTCATCTTCCCAAAATGGAAACTTGAATAGCTCCGAGGTTCTCCTGAGATGAATAAAAAAGGCTTAACTTCCTTGATTCATTTTGTGATGCTGAGAACAGCATTTCCTATTTCTCAAAATCAATCTTTCCAGCACCTAAAAAATAATCTTATTGCCTAACAGCCCTTCACCAAACTAACAAACAATAAAACATACACTGAACATATTTGCTGCACCTCAAACCAATTAATGGAACTATATGTCTATGAATAGTTTCAAGTCACTGGTTCTCCAAATTTCATTGACAACTAGAGCGGCTATAAAATAGAACTATGGGAGAATAAATAAAAATTAAGATACTTCCATTTGTACATAGAAGAGCATTATAAATATTTTCAAATAAAATCAAAGAACAATCAGAATTTTGTTTTAGTTTAGAAAGATTCTGCCATGTGTTGTTCACTATTTAATGCAGAAGCAGTAATTCTTAAATGCAAATTGACTCATCTTTCTAAACAGTAGTTCACGCAAAAGAACTAATGATGTCATCCTTTTAGGCATAAAACTGTAATTCTGTCATGTCATATGTAAATATATAGTCATGTTTGAACCTATCCTGAAAAATGTGATTCACTTCAGCATATAATCCTTGATGACACTGTGACAGAATAATGACACAAAGATATCTCTTGTTTGTAAACTGTGTATAAAGTGCCATCAAGTCCCAGCTGACTTATGGTGACCCCAGCAAGGGGTTTTCAAGGTAAGTGAGAAGGAGAGGTGGTTTGCCACTTCCTCTGCAGAGTCTTACTTGGAGGTCTCCCTTCCAAATACGAACCCTGCTTGGCTTCCAAAATCTGATGGGATTGAGCTATACCATGCTGTCTTCCCTCTCCCTTCTTATAATATACGTCTTTGTTATCAGTCGATCCTTTTCACAACTAAAAACAAGACGTATTTCAAGCTCTTATGCCACTGCTGTACCTGCATGGCCCGATTCAGGGCCCTGCCACATTTCCCCCACAACCAATCATCTTGATTTAAAGTAACACAGTCCATACCATCGCAAACCAACAACACATCATTAATGTTAATTTCATTTATGTATGTATTTATATTTGTTAATATAAATATAAAACATATTTCAATAAATTTGAAAAAAATCCAGTCTAAATCTAAATGACAAACTCCAGCGGACGTCTGACAGCCAACAACAGGTAATCTAGCTAAATGCTTTCCTGAACAACACGTCTTGAAGACTTGCAAAGTGAGAGCAGAGCAGTGTTTAGTTTGCAGCAAATTTCAGAACACCAGAGCTATAACTCCCCCCCCTGAAAAAAAACCCCTCTTAGAATGGGCTATTATCGTCATAACCTCTATGAAGAGCTGGTACACACACACATACCTGGTGAGCATCTATATCTATTTCCCATATGTGTATATTATAAAGGTAAAGGTAAAGGTTCGTCTGACTTATCAACTAAACAGCAATTTGACTGAAAGGGCTTGCAAGATGTTGAACTTGGATTTTTTTTGCCAGTGAACAAAGTCTATTTTCCATGTAATCAAAAGTTACTTTTCTCTTTATTTTTTACTTCATTTATACTCCACCTTTCTTCCAAATGGGGACCCAAATAGGTAAGTAGTTACCACATCTTTAAGCATCTGAACACTCACAAAGTGCCATGTTTTTGAAAAACACTCACCAACACTTCATTTAAACAATTTTTAACATGTCATGCCTCTCCCATGAAGTGTTTGCACACCAGAGCAATTTCCTTCTAGATAATAAATCACATCATGTGAATGCTACAGATGTGGAATGTGACCCCACACACACACACTCAAAACCTTTTGAAAGAGACAATAGGCTGCATGATACTTGAAAAATGAAGTGTTTTGAGGTACTCTGCTAGCCCTGTTTCTGCATGCAATAAGATATTTGACCTTAGTGAAAAAGGATGATGACTTAAGATCTCAGCAAAATGCAGTGACCCATAATTCAAAAACCTTGTAAGACTACTGCTTTTTCTACCACTCCCTGAAATAATTATGTTTAGTGACAATTACCCCCCATGTAGTTCTGACAATACAGCAAAGCAAAATCTAGGGAAAATACCTTGGTAAACAAAATGGAAGCCTCTGGCAGATGCGCCACTCTTGGTGCTAAACCGCAAGAGAATCCGATTTGATGTGGCTAAAGGCAAAGTCTCACCTAAAGATTAGAATTAAAACAGAAAAATGATAAGGTGCATCCATGTGCATGCACACACACAAGTAGGAATTGAAATATAATGTTTTTGCAAAATTAGCTATTGTTGACTAGTTTATTGGTTAGTGCCTGCAAAATAATACAAATAGAAATAACAACAGCTGATCTATACACCAGTTTTTGTCATTTTATACAATATTTTAAAATGTGCTCTTTTTATGCTTTGTTGGCACTGCTTTTTTTTAAGTCACCTGTTCATTTACATTTTCCTCTGATGTTCATTTGGACTAAGAAATACCACACAGCCCAATTGGATGGATCCACAATATAAACTGAATCCAGCAGAGAAGCTCATGGCAGTAAAGAGAGTCTTCTCCTGCCTTCTCCAGGTAGCCTGCTGTTGGTCCTAAAGATCCTTTCTGAAGGTCAGGAGAGCCTTGCGAACAAAATGTACCACAGTACAAAGCACTGAAGTAACATGGGGAAAGCAGGTAAAATTGCCTGTTTCTCCTTCTATCATTGATGAAAAAGCCACCAGAAGAGGGAAGAGGACCTGATTTTTATCTATTTCCTGCTACAGCCTTCCATACCATGGTACACTCTTATTTGTAAGGGTCTCCAGATCCTCTGAAAGATTCCCAAAGAAAACAATAGGCTGTTTAGGTAAGGAGGAGGTGAAAAAATATCTGCTCCATCATTCCTTCTACAAGCTTTTCAATTCTTATGAGTCCTGAAGGGCTAAAATTAACCGCACTTTTTCAGTCTCAATTTTACTTCATTTGCCCTCAGTGACATTATTACATGGCTCTATCTCTCATTCACTTCCTAATCTCTGATTGTCTTGAATCACCTATGTAAGGAATCCAGAGAACAAAAAGAAGCAGTAAACAGGAGTGGGGCACTGTACAGAAGCACAGCTAGAAGCATTAAAAAAATGAGGTAAATCAAAATTTGTAATCCTCAGAAATCGTTACTTGCTGTCCTATGATCAACTGGAGAATACTTCTAACCTGCAGATTCAGGGTTATAAACTATAGTAAATCCAAGCTTCCTACACAGGGGCAGATTAAAATCTGTTTCTGTACCATTTACCTGAGTGAGATCCAGAAAGTGAACTCAGAAGCCTGGCCTGTGGATGTTCTCCATCAAATAATTCCACCACGTCATTTAGTGCTGTCTGGAAATAGGCAAACTGTCCAAAAACAACTGTAAAACATAATAAAAGCATCCATTAAGCATAGAACAAGATAAATTAGGTTTACTTATTTTTAATGGTCAAAAAGGCTTTGTTTTGTGTTTATTCGAAAGTCTGGTCGAATGAGGCTTATTGTGACACCTGTCAGTTCTTGTTAATTGGGATGGCCAACATTTAAGATAGCTCTACGCACATTAAAATTAAAAGTTATCTTTCCAGAGATGTTATGACTCTCAAAAGCTTGTTGAATTTGGAATGATAATTCTAACACTCCAATCTAAATAACTGGAACAAGACCAACTATAACTATATATAACTATAAAGATTTCATCTTCAGATCTGTTTACTATCACCTGCAGGAATTATACTGTCTGGAGGAGTATCTATCCCAGTGTAGGTGAACTTGCAGTTTGACTTGTTTTAGAAGGAAGACAAAGTGGTCTTGTTTAAGCCCTGGAGAGTAACGATGAAATCCAGGGAATACAACAAAGCCACCCATGGCAAATGTCACAGCTTTGCTCCACCCAGTAGATCTAACATAGCAAGGCTTTGTAGGTATGAACCCTGCAATGATAACTGCCTTTTTGGTCAAATAATATACGTATCTATAAAGCGGAACATCAGTACCTGCTAACTTCTAGGAAACAGAAGTATTATCCTCCACTGCATCTTCTGGGAGAAAGAAAACAAAAACCTTCCACTGGAACCCCAATAGCCATGAGTAGTAATTTTAAAAAGCGAAGCAAAGTATATTAATTTCCTTAAATGCAGATATTTTCATGTTCACTATAGTCAGATACCCATAAGGATTAGGCTTCCCAACTACCAATAATTCCCAGTCCAGGGGATCCTTGGGGGGGGGGGGCAGAGCTCAAAATTATAAAACAATGGGGAGAGTGTGCATACTCTCACCAGTATGATAGCCTGCCATCAGCCCTGTTAGACTATCCCTATGATCAGAAGCCAGCAGGCAGACTCCTGATCTTTCTGGGATTTCCAGAAAGTTGACCCTGCAAGGTCCGCCACTTGCAGAATGAGTTTCCACAATATTTAACCAATAGGTAGATGCTCTAAGCATAAGGTACTGAATTTAGATTACAGCTTCTGAAGTACAGAACAACCAAATATAGTAAAAGTATATTTTTATTAGAGTGCAGGAATATTGGTAAAAGAACAAAGCAATAAGCAGAGAAAACAAGAAATCTAAAAAATAAGTTCTAGCTACACATTATACCCTAAATTATAGTTACCATAGGTTACCCTTCTTGAGAGAAGTCAGGCATCCTTCCATGGCTCTTTCTCCAAAAGTGCAAGTCACCAGGCAGTGCCTGGTACCTTCCTAGGCAAGGGCGTAGACTTTCCAATTTTCCGGGGGGGGCTGGGGCTGGGCCAGAGGCATTGCTAAGTCATTAAAAGAACTGGGACCCAATGACATCATAGGGAGGATCTAGTGACATCACAGGCATGGTCATTATCTATGGAGGTGGACCCATGTGGGGTTTAGTTCAGCAGAGAAGCAGTTTTATGACAGGACCCTTCTCTCTGAGAAGTATAAAACAAGCATCAAAATAAGTGAGGTGTGTGTTCAGTGACAAATTGTGTGGCTGCTTGTCACTGTTATTCAAATACACATTGATTCAGACTTCATGTCAAAACTTAGGCCTGAAACATGGGGGAAGAGATCAAAGCGAAACATCTGGGGTTTTGTCTTGAGAAAGTGGGTCAAAAGGGGGAAAATGTGCTCCCCCCATTGATTCCCGTGTGGCAGCCAGGTGGCTGCCTCCTTACACCCCCCGCTCTCTGATTGATCAGCTGCAGAGCTCAGTGTTCTGAGGTAAAAAAAAATAGTTACAGGAGACTGCACAGAGCTAATGACAGCTGAGGAAATCAGGAATGGCCAACAACCACCTGTGAAGTGCAATAATGCTGCTGGCCCAGCCTCCCTGATGGTTTCCAACACGCTACCCCACTTCCTACACCTAACAGGCAGTTGTCTGTCAGGTGCAGCAGCGGTTTCAGGGTGCTTAAAGCCATGAGGGAGCCCACCCCAGCAGTAACGCCTTAGTGATCCTGTCACCCCCATCTCCACAGTGGCTTCTAATATTCCTCCCCCCTCCCCCTCCTACACTGGGCAGGCAGCTGCCTATCAGGTGTAGGAGAGGAGGTGGGATGATTACAGCCACCAGGGAGGTTTGCTCAGCAGGGAGGTTTGCTCAGCAGCACTACTGCTGGCCCAGCTTCCCTGCTGCCCGGACAGGCCGGTGTCTGTCAGGTGTAGGAGCAGGACCAGGGTACTTTAATCCATCAAGGATGCCGCCCCAGCTGGATCACCTTAGCGGTGCTGCTGGCATAGCTTAGGCACACTCACACCCACAATGGAAATATACTCCAAATTTGTAGAAAACTGGTTTCCTTTACTAGGTTATTTAACTTCTCACAATGTGGGTTCTAGAAAATTGGTTCATATGAACTTGCTTATTATCTGATTGCTCAGATGGTGTTTTGAATATGTAGTTATGTCCCAGTTCTAAAATGTAACATAAATGAGAAGTATTTTTGTAAAAAAATTCAATGCCCCGGCCAAACCCCTGCACCAAGAAACCCAAAGTAAGGGGACTGCATTCGTACCATGACGTCAACCCCTGCCATGAAGAGATTTCTGAGAAACATGACCCCTAAGGGGGTTAAGGATGAGGACTGCAAAGGATGAGATGGTTAGACAGTGTCATAGATGCAACGAACATGAAATTGAGCAAACTTCAGAGGACAGCGGAAGACAGGAGGGCCTGGCGGGAGCTGGTCCATGGGGTCGCGAAGAGTTGGACTCGACTGTGCGACTGAACAACAATGGGGGTTAAAAAGGGGCAAAATGCAGCAAAGACATTTGCACATAGTACTCCTGTGGGGCACTGAGCTACGCAGGCCAAGTACCAGCAAGATCTCCCTGAGGTGCTCAGAACAACACAGTCTCCATATGAGCAAACAATCCAGGAACAGAAGTAGAGAGACCATCACTTTCATGGAAGGTGGCAGGAGTTGACTCAGGTCCGTAGCTATCTAGGGACCCATGGGCCTCCCCATGGTTTTTCCAGGGACCCTCCTCCATCCTCCACTCCCCCTCCCTCCCCCTGGCCCCCTCACCCCCTGATTGATGGTCTTGTAGCTGGCATTTTGCTGGCTTGCTGGGGAGGGAGGGGATGACAAATACAGAAGAAAAAGGAGGGGTGGAGCCAGTCCCCACCTAGGCTCAGACCATTGGCTGCCTACAGTGGGTGGGCTCTAAGCAAAGAGCCCACCAAATACAAGTTAAACAAGCCACACTGCTACTTCCTCCTCGTCTTCCTCCAACTCTGGGAAACTGCAGCAGCAGAGGCTGCAGAGCAGCCTTTCTCTCTGTCCTCCTGCACAGCCCCGGTCCGTAGCTCCGCCTCCTCTCCTCCTTCTCATACTCAGACTGCAGACAGGCTTCTGTCTGCCCTTCAGCAGCTCAGCAGCCTTGGAGGAGTCTTCCTGTGTGATGCCCACCCGCTCCTCTGCTCTGGTGGTCGTAGTCTAGCTGAAGCAGCTGCAGGCTGGAGCATGCCCTGAGCAGTGGGAGGGCAGTGGGCAATAGGAGGCCGGTGGCAACTCTTTGCTGGCTGGGGCAGTCCATGAGCATCCCCCACCCCACCCCACCCCACCCCGCATTCTCCAAGAATGAAAGCCAGGAACGCCATTGCAATTCATGGGCTCCGTTGGAATACATTACAGCACAAGAAGAGTTGCAAAGAAAATGTGGAATGGATTTTCCATTAAGGTATCTGGAATGACAGCCCCCAGAGTGGAATGACAGCCCCTGGGAGTAGCAGGAGTGTTATGGAATGACAGCCCCTGGGAACAGAAACTGAGTGCTGGGACTGGACTGGCAGGTTCAGTCCCAGTGCACAGATTCTGCTTCCAGGGGCTGTCATTCCACTCTGGGTCCTGTCATGCCAATCCCAGAACACATCTCCTACCCCCAGTTCCAAAACAAACTCTTTTTGTGCTGTAATGCATTTCAGTGGAGCCCATACAAGTCAATTGACATTCCTGGCTCTCATTATCTCCGATGGGTCTTCAAGCCTCTCCAGTTGTTTCCACTGAGCAATCCTGTCATTCCTGTTAGTACATCCCTGTTGTGGTTGTTATTTTACTGTTGGAGTGGGTGTCTGTGGGGCAGGCTGGTGGTCTGCTGCTGGTGAGATCTGGTGGCTGCTGCCTGCCCTAGGCTAGGCCTCCTTCTCCAGGCCTTTTCCTGGACTAGTGTATTGCCTGGCCTGGTTCTTGTTTCTGAACTGCTTCTTGTTTCAGTTCTGAGCTTCTGGGCATCTCCAGCTGGAAAGCTAATGGCAGTAAGCCCTTTGGTTTCTGTATGGATGGGGGGCTGTATGAATGTATTTCCACTGAATCTCCCTTCTGTTTTCAATGTGGCCTTGTATGGTGGGG
>NW_015175435.1:211876-220164 GCF_001447785.1 Gekko japonicus
TTTTTCTTCCTTTTTTTTATTAAATATATTTTTTAAAAAACTATCACTCTGGCCATTTTTAAGACACTTGTATTTATTATTAATTAATTATTATTTAGAAGTATGAGCATGGTGTGGCAGCTCCACACAGACATATAATGGTAGGTCCCACAAGCAAAACACTGCCCCCCTCCAAAAAAAGTTGTTAGCTACGGGGCTGAGTTGACTTAACAGACGACTGCTTCTTAAATGGAGAGTTCTCCGTGGTCAGAGACCTATGTACCTTTGGGACCACCTCTCCTGGTGTACCCCCAGAAGATGCTGCACTTTGCTGATCAAAATCTATTGGTGATTTCCAGCCTGAGATGTATCTGGGTGTCCTTGAGCAAAGCTGTGGCCTTCTCTGCCCTGGCTCCAACCTGGTGGAACTCTCTGCCAAACAACATCTGTGCCCTGCGGGCCTTGTTACTGTCCCACAGGGCCTGCAAGGCAGAGATGTTTGCCAGGTGTTTGGTTGAGGACAGCAATGGCATCCATTCTGGCACTTCCTCCCACCCACTCCCCTTCTTTGCACCATCTTTAACTGTATTTTGTTTGCTACTGGTTTTAACCTGATTTTAATGGATGTTTTATGTCTGTGTTGTGCACCACTGTGAGCACAGTTTACCAGGGGACAGCAGTTGAAAAGTTGAAACAACAACAACTATTATTATTATTATTATTTGGGATGCTGACATTTACCCTAAAATACCAGTATTTTCCGTGTAGATTTTACATTCAAGTAGATCCGAATGCACACTCCTTGAGAAGATTCATAGTATGACATGTTATTTATTACTGTCTTATTCTAAAGAAATATTGCTACATTACCTCAAAGGTATAATGGCACAGCAAGATTCAGAAACAATTTTCATTTTGCTAAAACAGCTAAAAGTATGGAAAACAAAGTGGGGGGGAAACAAATCTACCAATCTTGAAAGAATGATATCTGAGATTATAGAAAGTTGTTTTAAAACGGAAATATTACATGTGATCGTATAGCTCAGTTAATAAAACCTCTGATTTATCTTTAAAAAGCATATTTAAGTTTATTTATTTTTTTAAAGCATATTTAGGTTCTCCAAATATGGGTGGGAGGGTAGAGAAGCTGTGCAGTCTGCTGTTGGCTAGGAATCTGCAGTGGCACTTCTTGGGGTTCAGTTATATTGTTGAGGTTATGGATGGATATATTATTCTTGAGTTTCACAGTAAAGGTAACATTTTCCCTTGCTCAAAAGCCAGTTGAATCTGACTCTAGGGGGTGGTGCTCATCTCTGTTTCCAAACGGAAGAGCCAGTGCTGTCCAAAGACTTTTCCATGATCATGTGGCTGGCATAACTAAACACTGAGGCACATACCTATTTACCTTCCCACTGAAGCCATACCTATTTATCTACCTGCAATTTCTTGCTTTCAAACTGCTAGGTTGGCAGGAGACGGGAGCTCACTCCATCATGTAGCACTAGGGTCTCGAACTGCTGAACTACCGACCTTCTGGCCTGCAGTTCAGCGTCTTAACCTCTAAGCCACCATGTCCCCTACGTTTCACAGTCAGTTCCCTAATTATTATGCAGAGAAACTCTAAGGATCACTATTACAGTTGGGAGATATTTGAGATGTTTAAGACTGCAGTAACATGTACACTTGTTTAGAAGAGTCCCATTTAAATGGACAAGATTTATTTCTGAGCAAATTAGGATTAGACCTCAAGGCTGCAGCTAGCTGTCAAGAACTCAAGGCCTCGGAGAAAATCAAACAAGAATTTCCTACATAGAAATGTCAACCTGCACATTATTGAACAGATGCAGAGCCATGTACTGCTGGAGCAACAACATCAGACCACGGGGCACAATTCTTTGCTCCATTTTTCTGTCTTCTTGACAAGGTTTGCTGTTGTCTCTAGCCACAGTGATCTATGTGTGAGCAAATCCTGGCATGAGCAAAGAGTAAACTAAAGAGTAAAGAGATGTCTTCCATTATCCTTCACCAACTTGTTGTTGTCATTAACATCAATTTAACAATTCAAAGCAGCTGGTGGATGACCCAACCATTAATGTGGCCAATTTTGTGTAATTATAGCACTACTTGCATAATATGAAAATTATGCTACCTAGATTTGGGGGACTAGTATTTGGCAACCCTAATCAGACCCTATAGTGTTCTGGTGGGTTCCAGCAAAATGATGGCGAAAAGGCAATATTTTCCCACCACATTGCAGCTGCATGTAATTGTCCAGCTGTTTCATGTGGTTTGGGGACTTTTACCTAATATGAACAGAATATATACCATAAGATGGCAACAAATATGCATAAACTTTAAATTTACTTATAAATAATGTAATGGTGCTCAATAGAACTTATATTACATACAATCCTTATTATTTGTATCAATACAAGTATTACAAAAGACAATATTGTCTACTTCTTACAACAACCCATTGAAACAAACAACAGCATGTTCTATTACACGATGCAGCATGTGAAAGATTCTGACAGGGTCCCAGTTTACTTTCAGCCCATTACTTTGTCTTTATCAAAGAATCCTCACACATAAATTCTACATAGATGGAAGATTTCTGAAATTACTTCTGTGGTATGTTGCTCCTAATGCGGCATATTGCTCCTAATTCAAGACAGACCTCATATAACATCCGATGAAATGAAAGAACTGATTGCCCAATTAAAACCAGGAAAAGCAGCTGGTCCTGATTTGATCTGTTCTGGGGAAGGGAACCCTCTCCAAGCTCTGCTATGATGGAGAACTTCTGACCAGTCTCCATCTCCATTCTTCAATTATTGGGGAAGGCATTAGAGCCGGCGGTAGTTTCTGATCTCCAGGTGTTTTTGGAAGAGACTGGTTTTCTGGAACCATTTCATTCTGACTTCAGGCCGTGATTTGGAATGGAGAGTGCTTTGGTCACCTTGGCTGATGTTTCCTATCAAGAATGAGACAGGGGAAACGTGACACTGATAGTTGTGCTGAATCTCTCAGATGCCTGTGATTTTATTGATCATAATATCCTACTGAGCTACCTCTTAGCAGTGGGACTAAAGGGTACTGTGTTACAGTGAGCTGAGTCCTAACAGGGGAGTCAGCCTTAGGAGGCGGTGTTGGGGGATTCCTGCTCTGCCCCACAGATGTTGGTCTGTGAGGTTCTGCAGGATTCAATCTTATCCCCTATTTTATCTAATATGTATATGAAGCCACTGGGAGAGGTCAACAGGAGGTATGGGCTATATAGAGATGATACCCAGTTCTATCTTTTCCACCTAATTCTGAGGATGTGACTGATGTAGGTCATGTAATCTTCCTCTTTGGGAGGTGACTAGCAGTGCCCCTGCTGCGCTGTGGCTGGCTGCTACAACACAGGCACAACAGAGGATTGCTCTGCAAATTACCTATAGCCTGCTCTGTATTCATAGATAACTATGGCATCTTTTAGGTATTAGTGACTAATTGGGCTATACTACAAAAAAGAATGTGAAATCTGATTTTTTTAAAAAAACAACACTTTTTATTATTTTCCCTCCTTTGTAACATGATGCTGAAAATATCTGCATACTTCTAGACCAAGTTAAAACCAAAACATTTTAATAGGAATGTAATGAAGTATAATTTTCCTATTGCTATTAAAATGTGAGCTCAGCCATAGATTTCTTAGCACAGGTACTAAAACGGAAAGCAATATATATGGGAATGTCAAAGAACTTTCAACAGCACTGTGATGTAGTAAAATTACATGTCTTCTTGACCACAAGGTGAAGAAAAAACATTTTATAACACAGACTTAATGTTATAAATATGCCTCAATAAAACTCCAATAGGCTTTTATTGTAATTGCTTATCTCAAGACTCTAATAATTTTGAATGCTCAGTGATTTCTTATTTAAATGCTTCAGTGCTTCAGCTTTTTTCTCATGTCTCTTTTATAACCTCTTCAGCAAGCAAGGAAGAAAAACAGAGTAACAAGGTAAAGTCTAATCTGTAGGGAACGATAATGTAACATAGACCTCCCATACTTTATTCCCAGCCTAAAGTTACTGAAAACTCACAGGCAAAGAGTATTATAATGATCCCCATGCTGCACACTGGAGTTAAGACAATGGATCATTGAAATAGATTGTCTGATCTAATCTAGTTAATTCCCTCATTGACAGAATTACATTTACCCACTGTGAAATTTTATTTACACAGGCCAGGAGGGGGGAGTATTCTGACATGACATAAAATGCTTATTCTCAAATTGGAACCAAAATGAATAATTTCTGACATGTCAATCAGAACAGCATTTTTACCCACAATCTTTTTCCAGACAGAATACATCATAATGGCTTTTTTATCCTGGATGGGTAAAAATAAAAAGAACATATACCTAAAGCACTTCTTGGAGTTTTACAAATTACTAGCCTTCTAAATATGCATTTGCATTTTATTTATATCCCACTTTTCTACCCAGCTAGGTCTCAAGACAGTTTAGCACTATGTTCTCCCCTCCTTTGTTTTCTTACAACAACCCTGTGAAGTAGGTCAGACTGAGAGTACATGATGGCCCAAGGTCACCCAGCAGGCTTCCATGGTATAAGTGGGGATTCAAACCAGGATTTCCCAGGATCCTGGTCCAGCACTCCATCCACTACACTATACCAGCTTTCAAAGAGCTCTCCTTCTTGAACTATTAATACGAGATTAAGCAATATATATTTATTTATTTGCTTCTAGGTTTTTTGGTAACACCGTTGCAATGATTTGATTAATACTTTATTGTTATGGTTTTAAAACTTATTTTGTACTGTGCCTATTTTTAATTGCATAGCAGTTTTCTAAGCTTTCTTGAGTTCCTTTTGTTGGGGGGGTAAGGCAGAAATATTTAAGAAAATGAATGAATTCTGAGAGGTTCTTTATGAACATGGAGTGGGTTCAGATATGAAAGCCCCAGTCCCAGTGATCACGTGCCAAGAAAAAGAAAAGCAAATTAGATATCAATGAGAATAAAAAGTAAATGTTGTCCATATTTTAAAAACAAAACAAAAAAAACCCAGTTCATTTAAACCTTAATTACAACCACTGTAATACTCTGTCAAGTTCAGCTTCTAATGCAGATAAAGTAAGATAATGGGTTGGATCCAAACAGCCTTTTTGCTGGTCAAAAAGGAAAAAGGAGAGTCCCTTTTGACTATCAAAAAAGGTTATTATCAGGTGACAGGACTGTCGGCAGAGTGGCTATTTACTATGCAAAGAAGAGGAGCCAATTAAGAAAAACGGTGGCTCAAGTGGTTAAGACGCTGAACTGCAGGCTGTGGAAGGTCAGTAGTTCAGCAGTTCGAGACCCGGGTGCCGCATGAGGGAGTGAGCTCCCATCTCTAGTTCCAGCTCCTGCCAACCTAGCAGTTCGAAAGCAAGAAATTGCAAGTAGATAAATAGGTACCACTTCGGTGGGAAGGTAACAGCGTTCCGTGCACCTTGGTGTTTAGTCATGCCGGCCACATGACCACAGAAACGTCTTCAGACAGCTCTGGCTCTTCGGCTTTGAAATGGAGATGAGCACCACAACCCTAGAGTCGGATTCGACTGGCTTTTGAGCAAGGGAACCTTTACCTTTACTTTACCTTAAGTATTCTATTTAAGAACTAACATTACTGCATAGAAAGAGTAAGATGCATAAGCAGTCTAAGTACATGGCTGGTGGGAAGAACTAAGAAGAAGCAGGAAGGAAACATGAGAATTGCAATCTGGGAGCAAACAAGGAAAAGACATGTAATAGAAGAAAGAGCATTGTGACTAGGGGTGTGCCCCCCATTTTTGGGGGGTTGGGGTTGGATTTAGATATATTGGACCCAACCCCCCCCCCCCAAATTCCAATACTGGTATTTGGATTTGAGTTTTTCCCCAGAAATCCCTCCCCCCCCAGCTCCATTATACCCTATGGGACCATTATGGTCAATGAGAAATCTAACTTGGGGAGGGACTTCCGGTTTATGGCGACACACTAGCGGACGCATCTCCCGGACCTCCCGGGGATGTGATCTGCACACCAGCGGTTGGGGGGAGGGAGACTGGTCACCACCACCCCCGAAGCCTTGGTGAAAGGCTCCTAGCCATGGGGCTTTTGAAGGGTGGCCTCTTTGCCAGCACATTGCTGGGGAAATGAGGCACCTTTCCACCCCGGCGGTGCTGCCACTGAGTGTACATATGGAACTAGAGCTGCTGACCGGGACAAGCGTCGGAGATCGGGCGTTTGAAACATATCCTGAGTGAGGTCGTAAGACCAACAATAAACAGTGAGTAGAGTTAAAGTGAATGATGGGAATTTTAAAAGGAAAGTACCCCCTGGGAACTGAGAGAAAAGTGAGCGGGGGAGGGGCCCCTCCCACACGCGCAAATGAAAAAGGGACCTACCAAGGGGGGAGCGAAAACAAAAGCATCAAAATCTGTTTTAAGAGACTTACCAGAGCACGGTCAGGCGTATGGGCAAATTTCAGAGACTTTAGCAAGTTTTTAAAAAGTAAACAATCCATAAAGATGGCGGGGAAGAAGACGGAGGAAGATAGACTGGCAAAAGTGAAACTAGCGGGGAGCATGAGCCCCTGACCGGAAGAGGTCACTGAGTTCTCGAAACAGCTGGTGGACTCTTTGCGTCTCCTGCTGGACCAGATGACCAACATCAATCAACAGCTGACAACCTTAAATCAGAACCTTGCAACTCAGCAACTCCAACTGACTGAAACTTCAAAAAAGACAGAGCAAACAGCTGAGAAAGTGAAGGAAATGGACGCCAAGAGCAAAAAAGTTAAGAAAAAAGTGCAAATCCTGGGGGGAAAGCAGGCTTCGGACAAATCTCAACTTTTACAACTACAAATGGAGAAAGCAAATATGGTCCTCAGGTTCCAAGGGGTTCCAGAGACAAAAGACGAGAATCTAAAGCAACTTTTGAGTGAAGCATTAGCCCCAGTTACAGATTTGAAAGCGGAATATCTTGTAAGTGAAATGGATGTGGTCTACAGGGCCTATTCCGTTTATATCAAGAAAAATAATCTGCCTGGGGAGATAGTGGTCAGATTCTCGAAGAGACACATAAGGGATTTAATCCTGAAAGCAACTACAGTAACACCCTTGAAAATGGGGGAAAATACCATCAGGATCCTGAAAGATATCCGATTTGAAATAAGGCAAAAGAGGAAGAAGTACAATGACTTAATCCTTTTCTTACAAACAAACAGCATTGCCTACAGATGGCTGATTCCAGAAGGCGTCATTTTCAGACTACACAATAAAAAGGAAAAGATTGACTCTGTTTTTAAAGCGTGTGAGTTCCTGAGATTGCAACTGGGAGAGACAGCCAAGGTCGCTAAAGAAGAAGATGATAGCAAATCTAGTGGCGAATTGGACTCTGTGTCTTCCGATGAAGACTCTGCTTCCGAAAAGGGGGCGGCTGCTCTCAAACGAGCATATCAATCGAGGATTAGAAAAGATAAAACAAAGTGAAGGCTGAAGGACTCTGAATTGTGCCTTAAAGCTTTTTAGTATAGATGATGCTCTTGAAGTTCTCTAAACAGTTAAATTAATGGATAAAAAGATACATAATTTAGGGTAATGGACTATGTTCAATGTAATACTAGCAATTTTAGATTAACAATTTTAGATCACAAATACCGGTAGTTGTTTTAGATTACAAGCTGTTTTTAGATTGTGATTTTAGATTACAAGATGTTGTTATGATCTCCTATTCTTGGGGTTTTAGTTATTAGTGGTTTTCTTTTCTTTCTCCTTAGATGTAGTCCCCCCCCCCTATTTTTTCATTGTAGTTTGTAGTCTATTAAAAATGCAATAAAAAATCCCCTTCGGGGGGCACAAAAAGAAAAGAAAAATCTAACTGGGGTTTATCCAGGGGTCTCTGCAGCTGTTTTTGAGGTAGAGGCACCAAAATTTCAGTGTAGCTTCTGGTGCCTCTTCTCAAAAGACACCCCCCACACAGGTTTTAAAAAGATTGGACTAGGGGTCCAATTCTGTGGGCCACCAAAAAAGGTGCACCTGTTCGCCACTGTACCATGCCAGAAGGAGGTGTGGCAGAAAAAAATCAGGGATGATGGGACGACAGATGAGAACCTGTGTGGGCCAAGCACACAGCCCTTTGAAGCCAACAGTGAGAAGGGTGGAAAAAAGGTACATAGACCCTGTGGGAGGAACTATTGACACTAGTCCCTGTCCTTCATAAGAACATACGAGAAGCCAAAGTTGGATCAGGCCAATGGCCCATCTAGTTCAACACTCTT
>NW_015175435.1:220215-260200 GCF_001447785.1 Gekko japonicus
TAGGGAAAGTGTTCCAACCCTTTTATCATTCTAGTTGCCCTTTTCTGCACTTTTCCCAATGCTATAATATCCTTTTAGAGGTGTGGTGACCAGAACTGTACACAGTACTCCAAATGAGGTCGCACCATTGATTTCTACAGGGGCATTATGATACTGGCTGATTTGTTTTCAGTTCCCTTCCTAATAATCCCCAGCATAGCGTTGGCCTTTTTTATTGCAGTCACACACTGTCTAGACATTTTCATTGAGTTATCTACTGCAACTCCAAGATCTCTCTCTTGGTCAGTCTCTGCCAGTTCGGACCCCATCAATGTCTATTTATAGGATTTTTGGCTCCAATGTGTATCACTTTGCACTTGGCCACATTGAGCCCCATTTGCCACATGGACGCCCATTCACCCATCTTCAACAGATCCATTTGGAGTGCCTCACAATCCTCCCTGGTTCTCAACACCCTGAAAAACTTCGTGTCATCTGCAAATTTAGCCACCTCACTGCTTACTCCCAACTCCAAATCATTAATAAACAAGTTAAAAAGCATTGGACCGAGTACTGATCCCTGTGGTACCCCACTGCTTACCACCCTCCACTGAGAAAATTGCCCATTTATACTCACTCTCTATTTCCTATTAATTAACCAGTTTTTGATCCACAAGAGGATTTGTCCTTTTATGTCATGACTATTGAACTTACTTAGGAGCCTTTGATGAGGAACTTTATCAAAAACTTTCTGAAAGTCAAGGTAAACAGCATCTATTGGGTCCCCCTTGTCCACATGCTTGCTCACCCCCTCTAAGAACTCTAAAAGGTTAGTGAGACAAGATCTTCCCTTACAGAACCCATGCTGAGTCTGCCTCAATAGTATTTGTTCATCAATGTTCCTACTAATTCTTTCCTTAATAAGGCTCACTTCAGGACTGTTGGGATTGGTAGAGCTCAGGGCTCTTCCACCTTCAGGGCTCTTTAAAAAGCTGTCCAAGGGTGAGACAGGGAGGAAGAGCCAGACCTCTCATGCTGTAAAGGAGGCTGAAGAGTGACCCAGCCCATATAAGGTTGTGCCAATTTCCAACAGTTCTTTCCTCCCTCTTCAGAGACTCACTAGGCCGTACCTGAGGGTCCACTCTCTGTTTTTTCTGTCTGTGTAGTGGGCGGCACATGAGGATCAGGACTCAAGAGAGCTCCCCACTCCCAAAGGTGCTCATTCTCAGTACCAGTTAGTACCATTATTAAAAAAAATACTTTTATACATCCTATTGTAAGGCAAGGAATTTGTATTCAGATTCTCATTCCACTTAACGTAATGAACAGCATCTAAGTCACTTCTTACAGGGGGAACATTTGAAAAACTACATCAGATAAAGATGAAAAGGAACAACTTGGTCTCTGGATCAGGATGGCATACACGGAACAAGCAATTCAAATATCAGACTATTGATTTTCTAACAAAAACATGCTTCTTTCTCAGAGGGTTGGAAGGTAGCCAATATAATACTAGTTTTAAAAGGGGATACAGAGGGAACAGAACATTACAGGCTCATTAGTTAAACTGATGAAAACATGATTAAAGTTAGACTTGTTAAGCATACGTAATAAAAAAATGCTAAGAGCCAGTTTGGTGTAGTGGTTAAGTGTGCGGACTCTAATCTGGGAGAACCGGGTTTGATTCCCCACTCCTCCACTTGCACCTGCTGATGTGACCTTGGGTCAGTCGCAAGCTCTGGCACAGCTGTCCTTGAAAAAGAGCAGTTTGTGTTAGAGTTCTCTCAGCCCCACCCACCTCACAGGGTGTCTGTTGTGGGGAGGGGAAGGGAAAGGAGTTTGTAAGCCGCTCTGAGACACCTTTGGGTAGTGAAGGGCTTGGTATAAATCCAATCTCTTCTCTTCTTCTTCTAAGAAAGAATCAGCTTGGATTCTACAAAAGAAGTTGTGCCTTATCAACCTATTAGAATTAATTCAACCATCAAATATATATGTAGAAAGAGGCAATCCAGTAGGTATTTCTAAAAAAGTTTTGGTAATCTTAGCAATCATAAAACAGGATGGATACTCTTATGAATAAGTACCTGATTTTTTTTAAAGAAGAAGAAGAGATTGGATTTACACCCCACCCTTCACTCAGAGTCTCAGAGTGGCTAACAAACTCCTTTCCCTTCCCCTCCCCGCAACAGACACCCTGTGAGGTAGGTGGGGCTGAGAGAACTCTTTTCAGAACTGTACTTGAGAGAACAGCTCTGACAGAACTATGGCTTGCCCAAGGTCATCCAGCAGCTGAAAGTGGAGGAGAGGGGAATCAAACCCGGTTCTCCCAGATTAGAGTCCATGCACTTAACTACTACACCAAACTGGCTCTCCAAACATACACCTTCCTTTAGCTGCAGGCCTACTTTGCAGAGATCCTATGGTCCACCACAAGGTATGCAGGTTCAAGTTGAGAACTTGGCTGCTGAACAGTCCCAGTTTGGGTTCTCCAACCAGGTCGCCAGTGTCAACTCCTGTAGACCTTCTACTAAGAAGTCTTATATGAGTAAACAGGTCCATTTTTCTGATTGGGCCAGGACACAGGGAGTTCAGACAGAGAATTGTCCTATTGCCCTGGTCTGGCGGTTCCCTTCCCTTAAGGTATGTTTAGCTGCTATATCTTCCTACCATGCCAAGATCCAGGACAAGATGCTGTTTTCTCACCCAGTGTCCAAGAGTTTTTTGAAGGGGTTGTTTGTTCCCTCCATAGCCACGTATAGTGCCACAGTGGTCCTTGTCAGTGGTTCTCTCCCAGCTCATGTTAGCCCAATTCAAACCTTTAGGGTCTTGTAGCTTGTGACTCTTTTCTTTCATGGTCACATTTTTGGTGGCGATCATGTCAGCCAGGAGAGTGGGAGAGTTGGCAGCTTTGAAGGCTGACCATCCATTTATTAAGTTCCAGACTAGCTATGTAGTTCTGAGACCCAGTTTACGTTTTTACCTCAGAATGTCTTTAGTTTCCATCTTGCTCAGGATATTGTCCTTCCAGATTTTTTTCCCATCCCCTGCCTTGGAGGCTGAAAACGCACTATATTCCTTAGATGTGAAGAGGTCTTTATTGTTTTACTTAGACAGAACAAAAGGCTTCCAGTAGTCCCCACATTTTTTTGTGTGCTACTCCTGTAGCTCAAGGGGGAGGTCAGCCTCAGCACAGACTTTCTAGATGGATGGCTTTGGCTATTTGGTTGGGGTATGAGCAAGCCAGTCTACCATGACCTCTTGAGATTTGGGTGCACACTGCATGGGCACAGGCAGTGTCAGCAGTGTTCCAGAGAGGCACTCCCTTGGAGGACATCTGCCGAGCACCGGCACGGTCATTATCGGACACCTTCATCAAGTATTCTGTGGACGTGATAAGGGGTTCAGTAGTTGGCAGAGTCTTGCCATACTCCTTGTTCCACTGAAACTCACCCCTCCTCCAAGGTAAGGAGCTCTGTAGATTCCCTATGTGGGTCTGCACAGACGACTGAAGATGAAAACAGGATTGCATTTACCTGTAACTGTTGATCATAGAGGTGTCTTCTGTGCAGGCACATATTCCCTTCCTCCTAACCCTCTGTGAGTTCATAGAATGCAGTTACATGCATAACCCTTCTTCACATTCTTCTTCTACATAGAGGCCCTTAAATAATAATAGGAGGACGTGGCATGTTTGTATAATCAGGGAAACCTGCAACTCTAGTCCCTTACAGGAAGGTGCAGTAATGAGCCAGTCATCCAAAAATGGGTAAACAGAACAACGTTTAGACCATAGGTGTGCTAATACAACGGGAACACCTTTAGAAAATAACAGTGGGGCAGTTGCCAGCTCAAACAGAAGGGCCATGTACTAGCAAGAAAAATGATTATATTTAAAGTGCAGGAACCGGCAATAACAGGGTGGATAGCTGTATTGAAATAAGCTTCCTGAAGGTCAAGTACACAAAACCAGCAGTTTAATGTTAACGGTTACAAGACTAAATCCAAAGACAACATTTTGAACTTCTTAATTTTCAGGGGAGAAATTAGATCCCTCAGATCCAGGATTGGCCTAAAGTCTCTATCTTTCTTGGGTACCAGGAAAAAATGTGAATAGAAAACTGTGAAGGGGTCTGAGTCAGGAACCCTCTGTACTATTCCCTTTTGGATAAGGGATGACATCTCCTGTTCCAACTCAGGCATGGAGAAATTCAGAGCCTGATCAGCAGGGGTGGCCATTGTCAAAACTCTAATTTATAACCCAAACTAACAATCGACAAAGCCCAAGTGTCATGAGTGACTTCCTGCCATTTGTCACTAAAAGCAGCTAACCTGTCTTTAAAGATGGTAGGTGGCTAGTCTATTACAGGATCGATTCAGAAAGAACATTATGGAGCCTCTTGTGGCTCATTAGGAAGTGGCTGATGTAAGCCCAAATGTCGAGCTTTATGATTGGACCTACACCTGCCCTGTGTCATAGACCCTGAAAAGGGCCGTTGTCTAGGATACTGTGATGAGCGAGGCTGCTGGTGCAAGTGCTGAGAGTATGGTGACTGTGATTGGTGGAATCTAGACATCTGCTGAGGCCTGTATGACGTGGTGGGATATGTTATGATGCCTAATGAACAATCCGTTTGCTTGTTCTTCTTGATTTCGGATAAAAGATCATCAGTTGATGAAGCAAATAGTGTCGTTCTCTCGAACAGGAGATCTTCCATCTTCTACTGGGTTTCAGGAAGGAGAGCTGAGAAGCGTAGCCAAGCATGCCTTCTCAGTAGGAGGATTGAAGCCATGGCCTTGGAGGAGGAGTCAGTGGTGTGTCTGTTTGCATTCATCAGTTGCTTGGATAGGCACAATGCTTCCACTTAGAGAAGTTTAGCCAGAGGCTTACTGTCTTCAGGCAGAAGCTCTACATAAGCAGCCATCTTTCCCCAGAGGAACAACTGGTATCCTCCCATAATTGCACTATAGTTGGCAATACCTAGGTTGAGCGAAGCAGAAGAGTAAACTTTTCTACTAACTGTATCGATTGTACGCCCATCTCTATCAGCTGGTGAGGAATGCGCACCTGTACGCTGTTTCATCTGCACATCCGCGGCTATGAGAGATGAAGCCAGAGGATGGCTGAATAAATAGGTATGACTTCTTGTTGCATCCTGTATAAATTCTACACCATTTTGGATGTGGCAACCAAGCTAGCTGTTTTTTGCCAGAGGGCCTTGGAGATGTTGGCAATACCCTCCAGGATAAGGGATT
The DNA here is from genome assembly GCF_001447785.1 of Gekko japonicus. Lineage (NCBI taxonomy): Eukaryota > Metazoa > Chordata > Lepidosauria > Squamata > Gekkonidae > Gekko > Gekko japonicus. Next base: position 225,448 of record NW_015175435.1, read on the forward strand.
ATACCAGGTGATACTGCGGTCTTGGGTTGCTGGAGGTCACACCTATATCCAACAATTTAACCATTCACATCATTTGCTTCAGGCCTTCAATACGTGACACTGGGTCAGGGCCCCTACAGTGTCATCAGGGAAAGGGTCCGATGGGAAGTCTGAGCCCAGACCAGAAGGGAAGTTAGCCCTCAAAACCTGCTCTTCCTCAGAATCCGAATGCCCCATAAGGGGGTGGAGAGAGACTGCAGGAGGATACCAAACTGGTGGACCCGCAGTGTCATGATTTCGTGAAAAGGGGTGCCTTGGTTCTGGAGGTGCTTTTCATGACTGGCAGTCATCCCATTCTTGAGGTCTAGGAGATGGGAAATAATAGGGGTAGCCTTGCCAAGGAGGCAGAGGAACAGAACTCTGCCACCATTCTAGGGAGGATGGCTCTGATGGTCGATTAGCTGCTGGAACCGCCAATGAGCCCTGGCCAGGCTCTATTTCCCATTGTGAGAATGAATGAGCCAGGGAGGCATGTGAAGAAGGCATTTGTGGTGGGGAGACCTCCCTCCGTTCAGTCGGAACCAAAGATGCTTTTGGCTGGAACTAAAGAGTTCAATGATTCCGGGAGTGGCATGATACTTCTCCTTATGTCTGGATTTGGAACGGGCTTTCTTAGGCAGGGGTTACAACATACAGCGTTCAGCTGAACGGGCAGGCAATCAGACCTGACACTCTTTCCCTGGAACCAATCGAACCGAGGCACTCGATGGTGGGCTCTCAAGTTGGTCAGTTCTAACTGGTGATTTCGAAGGCAAGGATTGATTGTGCTCTGCCAGGGTAGATGCTTTCACTGCTGCACTATTAGAGCAAAATAATGCTTTCTCCCATAAGCTTACCTTTAAGCGCACTGTTCAATATGAGCTGGCTTTCGGGGTAAATTGGAGGGAAATTTTGTATGTGGCTGTATTATGGGTCTCACCAAAGCAGAAAAGGCAAAGCAGGTGTTCATCTGAACAGGTCATTTTTGTACTGCACTGGGTACATTTTTTAAACAAAGCCTTCTGCGACATTTCCCAAAGAAGGGAGAGACCCCAGGAAACAAAGAAAACTTCAAGAAAACTCACAGCAATCAGAGCTGAAGAGAACATGTCCTTACAATATGGCAGCAAAGAAAGGATTGGGGGAAAGGGGAAGCTCCTCCCTGCAGAGCAAGTGACCGTTAGGTGGGAAGAGGACCTCTAATGAACTCTGCAGGGGAGGGCTACGCTTGGAGTATTAAAGAAATTCCAGAGTAGCTGTAAGAGAACCTCCAGTGGCTGGCCTGCATGAGCGCAGTCTCAATGTGGGATTGCACAGAAGACTGAAGATGAAACAAAAGTTACTGCTACATGGTGACAATTATGCACGAACAGTCACTGGTCATAACAACTAACTGAAACAACTCTTTCCAACAGCAGTATTGTAGCTCAGAGATGCTGCCTTACTTGCAGGGTAACCCCAACAACAGGGTACCCCACTTCTGACCTGAACCAGAGACCCATAGAACCAGGCCAAAGAGAACACTCCTGACCTGTGCTAAAGAGCTAGCCAAAGCTCTGCAAAGGGTTTCAGGCTAAGGTTGCACAAGGCACCCTCAAGGGCAATCTCCAATCCCCCTCCACCCAGCAAAGGTATGCATATGGAATGACAGCAAGTTCCTTCAGATAAAGTATCTGCATTCTCAAAGCAATTCAGGAGATGTCTGGCAAACCTCCTCTGTCTCCATATCCCCACGTAATCCCCTTTGTGTGATACCTGTGCCGATCTGGAAACCTTTTGTCTCAACATCTACCCTTCCTGTCCCCTCCCTCAGGATACCAAGCAAAACTGATCAAATATTAAATCATTAACAATTCTTCCTGACAGCTGTCAGAGACCCTCTCACATTTTGACCTTTATTGGCATAAAAATGCTGATAAATTACAATCAAGAATAAACACAAAGGTCTAATAGATGATAAGAACAGAAACATAAAACAGTTGATTGAGATGGTGACCAATAATACAGATTAAATATGTATTTAAATCAATAAAACATCAGAAACAAATAGGAAAAATAGGCATCCAACAATTAAGATATAGTGATGTGTTTGGACTTAATTTTATAAGATTCTGCTAAAAATTTGGCAACACATGTAGTGATTTGAGAGTTGACATCATCTAAAAGATAAAGTAAAATGTTTACCTTAACAAAGACATTATGCTGGAGGTATTTAGAAAAGAACTGTTTACGTTGTAAAGGATGGAGGGGACACTTTAAAATGATATGGAATAACGAATCAAGAGTACCTAACTCACATGGACAAAACCTATTTTGAGAAGGTGTTTGCCTAAATCTACCAAAAAGGACTACCGATGGAAAAGCATTTAAACGGGCCAAAGTAAAGGCTCAGTGCTGGAATGGGGAATCCAAAATGGAAAAATAGTGGGGCATCATTCCATGCCTTTGATATATACCTAAATTAGCTGTGGAACAGATGGGGGTGCGAAGGGAACACTTTTTGTAATTCATGATCCATAAGCCTTAGTTGGATTGTACAGGGGGATATCAGAGACCCATTTCCCCCTTTTGTCTAAGCCTGGGAACCCATTCAACCTACTCCAGTAAGACCATCAATGGTCATTAAACCCATCAAGTCCTGGTCCGGGACACCATTCCCCAAATTCCTATAAAAATAGAGAGTAAGCCCCACTTCAGTGTGCACTCTGAGGGTGCCTACTATAGGGTACACTCGCAAAGCCTCTACTTTGGGTCTCTTCTCTTAGTGTGAAACGCTGGCTGTTTGCACTTTCTTGGCTGGAATATAATATAATATTACCTACCCCTATAGCTGATCTTTAACATCTCTATCATCACCTCTTTATTTCTTAGTTCTGGACTGCATGCACATTTTGATTGCTTAGCGTGTATGTAAGCAGGGATATTCTCTAATAAAACTATTAAACACTCTTCAAATCTGGAGTCTTAATACTGAACTGGACCTTTGAATATAAAGGTGTGCAATCTCTTGTACCTTTCTGGCCTCCTCTGTCTCATAGCTAATTTCCCCCAATATCAAGACAGGCCATTTGTGGTAACAGTATGTGTCAGAATACTAGCTGGTGATTGCTATAAATATCAACTGTTAAATGCTGAAAGCCTCCCAACCTTTACCATATTGACAGAACGTGAACGTTGCTGGTCAAAATGGAATGACGCTGTAGATGTGAAAACAAGACAATTGGGCTTACGGAAGACAGAGAACTTAACCAAAAGAAGACAAACTTTACTCACAGAAAAGTTGCTCCAAAATGATTGGGATGCTCTTCAAACAGATGTTAGACGAAAATGCTCCCCACTTCATCTAGGAATTACATATTTCACCAAATTTGACCTGCCTCTTTACTTAAACATGTTGAACATTCCAGAACTGAGACGGTCATACATGATTGCATGATGCAATGCGTTTCCAACAGCCCAGATGAAGGGCCGTTTTCTCAAGACCCCTCTGGACCAGCGCTATTGTGACTGCCCTTTGACAGAACTTAACTCAGCATGTCATGTTTTCTTCTACTGTCCAAATCATGCAGGAGCAAGAGAAAGATTCCTAAGAAAATGGCTGTTGAAATATTAATATTTTCCTGATGCACAAAGATTAAGACTACTTCTGAGCAGCCTCTGCAAAAATTGCATCGTGGATGTGGCAAATTTTTGTTTTATTGTTTTTTAAACTCTTAATTAAAAAAAAATTAAATGGTGCATGGCTTTGAACTAGCTTGTGATGCCTCCATGTCCTGCTTGTGTAATCATTGTTGCAAATCGAATGCTGAATGAGACTGATATTTGATCTGATGCTGCAGGACTTTGCTTATGTTCTTACTAGTATGATTTCATATGAAGTATGCAGCAGTTGAGTCTCAAGGACCCCAGCACACTCTAAGAGGTCATTTGCAGCCATTAATTTAGACATTTTGCGACATGGGAGAAAATAATTGATCTATATTTCCTTAAGTCATCAGTTATGCACACCAGTGAAACTTCTAATTTTTAAATCAATTTGTGTATACCTGAAAAAAAATGGGGGGAATAAACACAAACTGAGCTTCAAAGAACTATTTGGGTATGCCCAGTAGGAGGTTTTTTTTGTCTTTTTGACAGCAACTCTCCCACCCACCCCCTTCACACATTGCTTTTAAAAGTCTTTTCAGTTTTGAAACAGGTTTGTCACATGGTCACAAGGATTGCTCTTTCAGAAACCCTGGATACATGGAAGTAATCACACAAATCTTCAGATTCTGGACATAGGTTTTAATGTGTCCACCAAACAGATTTTTGTTTTAGCCCTTGAATACTGTGCATAAGTTAACCAGTGAATGATTAATGATGATTAATAAAATAAGAACAGCCTTCCTGGATTGGGCCAGTGGTTCACCTTGTCCAGCAACCTGTTCCACACAGTGGTTAACCAGTTACTCTGGAGGGCCAACAACAGGGGTTTAAGACCAAGACCCTTCCCTGATGCTGCCTCCCAGCACTGGTGTTCAGAGGATTACTGCCTTTGAATGTGGAGGTTTTCTTTAATCACAATGGCTAGTCGTCACCGATAGACCGATCCTTCATAAAACTGTCTAATCCCCTTTTAAAGCCATCTGTGCCTGTGTTCATCACTACAGTGAATTCCACATTTTAATCACTCGTTGAATAACAAACTATTTTCTTTTGTTTGATTAATTAATTAATTACATTAAAGTGTAAACAATGGACTTGCATTAAGAAAGCTCAGTGAAACAGTATCAGAAAGCACAATCTTGATAAACATTCTGCATAGAAAACTTAGCTATGTTCAAGATTTTGTACACCAGCTTTTACAGAGAGGATAAAATCAAAGTAAAAGAATTAGTCAAGGCTTCAAGTCAGGTGAGGGAGTAGTCTCCTGTGTTTTGCTTTGCTAAGTGTTTTATACAGTTTTAAATTGTGTCTATTTAGTAAAAGAATTAGTGAGCTGCACATATGGGGGGGGGACTTACCAAATTCTTTAGGCACAGTAATTGAATAATGACAAGTCTGCCCAGCAGTGTAATTATGAGGGTAATTTGGTGATAAAACCACACCATCTGATCCGATATACTGGCCTCCACAGGGAGCTGGTGAAAAAGAAAAGAAAAACACAGAGACATACATTTAATGAGGGAGGGAAGTGTAAAAAAAGCTGCTGAAAATTCTGTTGACATTTTATTAAACATTTTAATTGTTTTATTTATTTATTTGATTTATCTACCACCCTCCCCCCAATTTGGGGCTCAGGCCAGTCAACAACAACTATAAATACAATTCCAATAAATATGATAAATATACACACATAATATTTTTTTAAAAACAGTAAAAGGAGCACTATCAAAGCAGATGGTATTAAATATTCCATATCCTTCTCTGGAAGGGAGGAGACAGGGAGGCCAGGCCTGATGTCAACCATTGATGTCTTGAACCATAGGCCTGGTGGAACATCTCTGTCTTACAGGCCCTGCAGAACTGCATTATGTCCCACAGGGCCCGGATGTTATTAGGTAGAGAGTTCCACTAGGCTGGCACCAGGGCCAAAATGGCCCTGGCTCTGGTCAAGGACAGCTGGACATCCTTCAGGCCAGGGATGGGTCAGGAAGTTCTTGTCTCCCAAGAATGTGGAGTGCCTCAAGGGGCGGTGCTATCCCCAATGTTATTCAACATCTACATGCACTCCCTTGCCCAGATTGCCCAGAGCTGTGGGCTGGAATGTCACCAGTATGTGGATGACACCCAGCTCTATCTGATGTTGGGCGGTCAGTCTGGCTCCAGACCAGAAGATCTGGACCAGACGTTACAAGCCATGGCTGGCTGGCTTAGACTGAGCCAACTGAAACTGAATTTGATGAAGACAGAGGTCCTGTGCTTGAGTCAGGGAAATCCAGGGGTAGGGATCCCACTCCCAACCTTCGATGGGGCACCACTGGTGCCAGCGCCAGAGGTTAGAAGCTTGGGAGTGCTCTTGGATGCCACCTTAACAATGGAGACCCAGGTAGCAGCCACTGCCAAGTCGGCCTTTTCCCATCTTCGGCTGATTAGGCAGCTGGTTCCCTTCCTCGAACGCAACGATTTAGCAACAGTGATCCATGCGATGGTCACCTCGAGATTAGACTACTGTAATGCTCTCTACATGGGGCTGCCCTTGTGGAAAATCCGGAAGCTTCAGCTAGTGCAGAATTCCGTGGCCAGGCTTCTGATGGGCTTCCCCATGAGGGAACACATCTGGCCTGTCCTGAAGGCATTGCACTGGCTGCCCATAGCATACCGGGTTCACTTCAAGGTGCTGGTTCTTACCTTTAAAGCCCTTTATGGCCAGGGTCAGACATACCTGAGGGACCGCCTTTCACCATATATACCCCAGAGAGCACTTCGATCAGGGTCACAACACCGACTGGCCCTACCAGGTCCCAAGGATGCCAGTCTGGCTGCAACCAGGGCCAGGGCTTTCTCGGTGGTGGCTCCACACTGGTGGAATGAGCTCCCGGAAGAGATTAGGGCCCTGCAGGACCATTTACAGTTCCGCCGGGCCTGCAAGATGGAGCTCTTCCACCAGGCTTTCAACTAGGAGCTGCCACTACCATCTCCATCATTATTACCATCACCTTAACAACAATAAAAGTTTGGTGCCTGGTCTATTACTGACAGCTTGAGCTCTCTGACTGTATTTAGGAAAGACCAATGTGCTGTATACCAAGTTAATATATAGAATGTATAATGCCATCTATATGATATTATAACTGCTAGCACTTTGATATTAATGTAATATTGTTTTAACAAATTGTTTTAAATGTCTATGATATTGATTGTTATTATGTTTGTATCGTGTAAGCCGCCCTGAGCCTACGTCGGCAGGGAGGGCGGGGTACAAATTTGATTAAACAATCAAACAAACAAACAAATAAATAAATAAATAATGCCTTTTGGGGGGTATATAGGGAGAGATGGTCCCGTAGATATGCTCGTCCCAGACTGTTTAGGGCCTTGAAAGTCAGTAACAAAACCTTGAATCTGATCCAGTACTCAACTTGGAGCCAGTGCAGCTGGTAAAGCACTGGTTGGATATGTGCTGTCAATGGGGTCCCTGTAAGGACCCACATCACTGCATTCTGGACAAGCTATAGTTTCTGGGTCAGTCTCAAGAGCAGCCCTGCACAGAACACATTACAGTAGTCTAGCCCAGAGATAACCGTTGTGTGGATTACTGTGGCTAAGTCAGGACAGGACAAGAAGTGGGCCAATTGCCTGATCTGACACAGCTGTAAAAACACCAGTCTGGCAATGTTTGTGACCTGGGCCTCCGTAGATAAGGAGGCATCCAGGTACACACTCAGGCTCCAGGTGGTTCGTACCACTGTTAGAGGTACACCATCAAGAGCCGGGAGTTGGCACTCTAATCCCACACCTCCTCTGCTCAGCCACAGAACCTCTATTTTTAAAGGATTCAGTTTCAACTGGCTATGCTTCAACCACTTAGCTATGGCCTCCAGCCCTTCAGCCAAAACAGATGGGGTGGTATCCAGTCAGCTGTCCTTCAACAGATACAGCTGGATGTCATCAGCATACTGATGGCAACCCAGCCTGAAACTCTGCACCAGCTGGACAAGACGGTACATATAGGTATTAAATAGCATCAGAGAGAGGATCACCCCTTGAGGGACCCCACATACTAGAGGGTGTTGGGGTGAAACCTCTTCTCCTAGCACCACCCTCTGTCCCCAACCAAGGAGAAATGAGGTAAGCCACTTCAAGGCCACCTCACAAACTCTTATGTCAGCGAGGTGGTGGGTCAACAGACTGTAGTCAACCATGTCGAACATTTATTTATTTCATTAGATTTTTACCTCACCCTCCCAGCAAGGCCGGCTCAGGGTGGCTTACAGCACACTATAAAACAATACAATATAATGATTCACTGTCAGATCTAATTATAACAGCAGCTCCAACGCACCGTGATCCAGCTTTCTGTGAAGATTGTCTGTGAGGGTGACCAACACCATCTCTGTCCCATGTCCAGGGCGAAAACCAGACTGGAATGGGTTCAAGGCCTCAGCATCATCCAGGAAACTCTGTAGCTGTTCTACCACTGCTCTTTCAATTACCTTACCCAGAAATTAAAGATCTGAGATTGGGTGGTAATTGGAAGGATCTGAGGGATGCAAAGATGGTCTCTTCAAGAGTGGTGTTACCACAACCTTTTTTAATCCCCCTGAACTAAGGGACAGATTGATAATGTCCCCCAAGGGGCCCCGTACTCCACCACCACCGGCTTTCACCATCCACGATGGGCATGGATCCAAGAGGCAAGTGGTTGGCTTAACAGTACCCAAGATCCTGTCAATGTCAGCCTGGGAGAGATGGCTGAAGTGAACACTGAATCCAAAGGCGACTAAGGGGCCTCCAGTTTGCATACTATATCAATATTGGCAGGCAGGTCAAAGAGGAGTGACAAGACTTTATCCACGAAAAAGCTCGCAAAGACCTCACAGCTAATAGCCAATTTACTAGTATTTTGACCTCTCAGTGAGAGAAGTTAAAGAAGTTAAAGACTGGATTGTCCTAAAGAATTGTGCAGGGCAAGAGCTAGCAGATGCAATGGAGACTGTAAAAAATTCCCTTTTAGCAGCCTTCACCACCAAATCCTAGGTTTTCATAAATGATCTATAAGATGTTTTGCAGCTTTTTCATGACACCACTGCCAAACACACACTAGCCTTCTAAGCTCCTGCTTCATCCCTCTAAGCTCCATGGTATACCGTGGGACTAAGTTGGAGTGGGGTGAAGAGGGCATTGGGAAGCAATCTCACTGATGGCTTCAGAGAGTTGGGTATTCCAGTCCTCTATCAGCTCATCCAATGAGTCGTTGGTAGGTACTGGATCCTGCAGAGCACTCTGGAAATCAATTGGATCCATTAGTCTCCACGGGTAAGCATAAATTGGCTTGCCACCTAGACGGGGCGGAGGTGGAACACTCAGCTGGGCCTTCAGGGCATAGTGTTCTAATCATGGCACCCTATCAACAGCAGTCAGATCCATATCAATCCAGTGTGTGGCCTGCTCCCACTGCTGCTATGGAAGTCACCAGGTCCAACGCCTGTCTGCTGGTGGCATTGTCAGCATGGACATTGAAGTCCCCAAGAATTATTAGCCTCGGGAGCACCAAGGCCCAGCTCACTGCCACCTCCAGCAGGCTTGGCAGGCTGTCTGCTGGTGTGCAAAGCGGTTGGTACACCAGCCAGATAGCCAAATTCTCCTCAGTACCCCACACCAGGTCAACACAATCCATTCCAAGGATCTTTAGAGTGGTGAGTGCCCTGAAGGAGAGCGACTCTCGGATGAGTATTGCCACCCCCCCTTCCTTATCAGGTCTGAGACTGATGGAGGACTGAGAAACTGGGGGGGGGGGAGCTCTTTCAAGGTGACTGTCTCGCCCTCCCTGGCCCAGGTCTCAGTCACACATGCCAGGTCCACTTTTTAATGTACTTCATTGGAAGAGATTAAAGGCTCAGAACCACCTTCCTCCCCTACTGCTGCAGTAAAATGGCATAAAGGGCCTATCTAGCTTCTCTCCCACTGCCCAAGACTGGAAAGAATATAGTCCTTTGTTTTTCTTCAAATCTCTTGCCCTATAAGTGGAACCAGAATGTGCCCAAAAGAGCTCAAAACCACCCTTTATGTTCAACAGCTTACATCTCTCCTTGCTATGACAGCTTGTGGATCATGCCCTATCCTTTGGATTACTGTGGAGTATTTGCTACCTGGATAACTGGACTTATGTTTTCCAAAAAATGGAACCTTGCCGAACTTACACAGATAGGTAGCTATTCCCCACCCACCACATTACCCTTGGTCTTCCTCTTTGGCCTCTTGCCTTTTTATTATGCATGTGCTTGTGGTCAGAATATCTGGCTATGAACATGGTTTTCCAGTATGAGGTATTCTGATTTAATTCTTGGAATTCTATTTATTGCTTGAGTTTGCTAATTATCTATCCTGAAGACCTGCATTATTTCCCTTAATAAACAATAGCCACTTTCACACACACTAAATAACACACTTTCAATCCACTTTCAGCACAACTTGCAACTGGATTTTACTGTGTGAAATGGCAAAATCCGCTTGCAAACAGTCACTGGTGGATTGAAACTGCATTATTTAGCATGTGTGAAAGTGCCCTTCTTTTCTGATTTCACTCTGTCCTGTTTTTGACATTACTTCCATGCTTTTACCAAAAGTTCACCATTTGGTCCACAGATCCTGTATAGCCATTTGTGTGGGTCACAGCTTGCACGGGAGGGAGTTCATTTAAACAAAATGTAGCACCTATCCTAGCAGTTCCTTTTATCACTGACCTGAGAAGCAATGGAAGGAGGGTTAATTTCCTTAATCTATCTAGACTGTTTCAGTTTGTATTTGGGCTAAAATGAGAAATGGTCCACATTAACACTGGCATGTGTCTCCTTGACCATATACAATAACACTTGGATTATATGAAATATTTGTTTACACAAATCTAAGTTACATTTTCTGTTGCACCAACCAGTAGTCAATAAAACCATGTCCACCAGGCCAATCACCCAGCAAAATGTAAAACAGCAGATAATAAGCTTTTAATTATTACATCAAATAGTTCAGAGGTCTAGAAGTGCCTTCCTGAATAATAAAGGCTTCATTTAGTTTAAAAAAAAGCATAAGGGAAATGATCATGTGATTTATCCCCAAGAGAAAGTTCTAAAATATGGGCCCCACTTTAATAAAAGGGCAATTCTGCACTGGCTTTTCCCTCTGTTGTTTTACCAAAGGTGCAGCTCAAAACCACATTCAAATATTCCAGGGCAATGCCATACTGACTGTGAAGTCACCCCCGAATGGCCATTAATCTATGCAGAAGGTACCATAAAACACAATGATCAAAGAAAATGAAAGCAACATGCAGTGTAGAGGGTACCATAAAATCCAATGATCAAAGAAAGTGAAAGTGGGCATGCAATGCAGAGGGGAATTTCTGTTCCAATGTGGGTTTGGTAAAACAATGGAGGGAAAGGCCAATGCAGAATCGCCCTTAGATACAATAAAAGCCCAGGACTAAAAGTAAGCACAAGAACTACCAATTGAACCATTAATCTTGGCAGCCAGTGCAGTTGAACTAAAGCAAATGAAAAATGTTCTGTATGGGTGATCTCCATTTTATAAAAGAGCTGTAATTCAGGAAAACTAAGATCATGGCATCCGGCTCCACCACAACTTGGCAAACAGAAGGGGAAGTCATGGAAGCAGTGACAGAATTCATGTTCCTGGGATCCAAGATCACTGCAGATGGTGACTGCAGCCATGAAATTAAAAGACGCCTGATCCTTGGGAGGAAAGCGATGGCAAACCTAGACAGCATAATAAAAAGTAGAGACATCACCCTGCCAAAAAAAATCAGTATGGCCGAAGCAGTGGTATTCCCAGACTCCATGGGTTTTTACTCAAGAACCCTCTTCAGCAACTTTTAAAAGGTCATCGGGATAAGATTTTCTGCTGCTCACAGAAAGCTGGCGGCATCAACCACATAGTAATGAGTTTCTGGAAATTAACTTCACAACCATAAAAACAATGGTGATACTATGATAGATCTTGTAAAATTACTTTTAATTAGACTTACATGCATTTATTTAATAACTAAGCAATGCAATAGTCCTGCACAGTAAAATACTATTTAATATTTGGTAAGTAAAAAGGTGGAATAGTCTAACACCCTATGAAATACCAAGTCAGTTAGTTAACATTTTTGAACATATAACAAATCTGGGCAGTGGCTCTTTGTATTAGCAAGTTAATTGGCACCTGAAATTAAGTCGCTTATCCCCAGATTTTTTTAATGCTGTTTTTTAATTTTTTTTAATTATTGCATATGGATAGATATGCTTTGGATACTCCCCCCACAAGCTAATATCTATTAAAACAAATGAGGAACAATGTTCCCAAATGCTAGCATCAAAAATAATATAGCAGCTACCATGAAACTTAACAATTCATAAAATCCTATTCTCATGAAAACTGCATATCCTTTTCTTTCTTTCTTTTTGCAGAAAAAAGTCCTGGATCCTTTGAATGACACACAAATAAAACAGGAGGATTTGCAAATCCCTAATCTGAAGCTCAAAAATCATTTTATAACTGTATGATTTTATAAACATATGCTTTTTGGAACAACAGATTCCAAATGCATGAAAATTTACTCATATTATTTGAACCTATGAAGTCATCTAAACAATCATGTCATTATATGACTGCAAGGGTGAATAATTCCACTAAATATCTATAGTTTAGAGAAGTACACTTAGATAATTGCTCATTATTTCCATATCTCCTTTGACTTCCAGTAATATCAGAAACCATGTAGCCTTTTCTACAAAAATAAATGAAAGAAAACAGAAAACAATGAAGACAGCCACTCAAACAAACAAACAGTGGGGAGAAGGCAGAAGAGTGAGAAGAAGTAAATAAATTTAAAACCAGGGTGAAAAATCCTTAAATGATGATGAACATCCACATACACTACTCTGTTCTGCAAATTATCACCACTACTACAATTATTATAAATAATTATTATGTGTTGAATACTATGACTCTCTTCTATTAAGGCTGCATCCACATGGAGCTTATTCTCCATTTTGGCTTCCAAATGGCAGCATTTTTTCATGGGGGGACACAATCGCATAACATTATCCTCCAATTGTCCACTAATCATAGAAATAAATTGACTATTTTATAGTTAGAGATATACAGTATGTTTTTTTCGCCATAGCCTGTGTTCCGTTTTATCAGCCTCACTGTGACTAGCTTTCCACCGCTTAAAGGAATCCTTTTTATTTTCATCTTGCCTATTTTCTCTCGGAAATTTCCCATTTTCAGTAATATCCTTATACACAATAAAAGTACATTAACATTAGGATTCCCCAGGGATCTGTTTGGAGATCATTGATATTTACTTATTCACCAATGACTAAGGAACAAGCAATGAAACAGCCAAGTTTTCAAGAGACACCCAATTATTCAGTATGGTACAATCCCACACAACCTGTGAAATGCTTAAAAATTATCTCTTGAAAACATGGGTGACTAGGAAATAGAATGACAAATGAGATTCTATGTAAGTGCAAAGTGATGCACTTCAAATAGACCTATGCACATTGATGGGGCCTAAATTAGCCGTCACTACTCAGAAAAGAGATCTTGGGGTCACAGTAGAAAGCTTGTTGAAATGATTCACTCAGCATGTTGCAGCAGTGAAAAGGAAAATTTGATGTTAGGATTATTAGGAAAGAGACTAAAATAAAACAACCTCTGCATCTTTAAAAAAAAACCCAACATCAACCAGAAAATATCCCCCCCAAACAGGCCATCCCACAAAGGGTAGGACACAACACAGCCAGTTGTTGGGCAGAGGAGGATGGATCACTTGTGTTTGTGTGTAGGTGCCAGATTATTAACTTCAACTTAACTTTAAACACTTGAGGTAACCAATGAAGTTGTTTCAGAATTGCTGTAGTATTTTCATATTGGCTTATTCCATTATTTGGCAGACAGCCACGCTTTGTACATGTCTGGCATCTGTTGACAGAATGACAGATATCAAGAGTATTGTTGATCTGATCTAGTAATGAAATCCTTACATAGAATGTTTTTGAGAAGAACTTTTCTCCCTAGGGATGGGCATAAACTGGTTCCTGAGTCAAAATTCATCATGAACTTGGCTCAGTTCGGAGTCCCCAAACCAAGGTTTGGGGAAGGTGCCTTCCTTGAATATTTACCGGACTTTTGTCCGGTTTGGCTGTTTGGTCCATTTAAACCTACCAGCTGAGCAGCATGGGTCTGCAGCTCACCTGTTAGGTTCAAATGGCTTTGAGCCATTTTAGCAGTGGGTTTCGCTTCTTCCCACTTGGAAGTCGGGTAAAGCGAAACAGACTGTTGAAATGGCTCACAACCATTTAAACCTAACAGCGGGGTGGATCTGCCCATCAGCTGTTAGGTCTAAATGGCTGCAAGCTATTAGTTTCGCTCTGCCCTGCTTTGAAGCTGGGTGAAGCAAAATAGACAGGTTCAATGGCTGACAGTCATTTAACCCTTCCCAGGCAACCCCACTTGGCTGGTTCAGTTTGGGGCATTTTTGGTTTGGTTCAGGAACTGCCCTGAACCCCAAACCAGAATTTTTAGGTTTGTGTCCATTTCTTTTTCTCCCACTGCTTGCTATTAATCCTTTAATTTTTCATAGCCATGTTCCATATGCTACAAAACATAGAAGAGATGTGAGTAGTAGTGGGCTCCTTGCCATTCATTTTCACTGGCACTGAATATTTTCATCCAAAGGAGGATAAGCAGTTTTGATACATGAGTTTTGAAATTCTTGAACCATTATTATGCACAACTGGCTTTATTCTCAATTTAAAACACATATTTAAATGCTGCTGAATATGATTCACCATTCTAAAACACAGCTGTAATGACACTGTGAATCACCGCTGCGTAAACTGGCTTAATAGCACAATGGTGAATTGCCACTTTCTTCCCCCTCACTGGCCTGCAAAGACAATGTGCAAACCCATTGCTTACTTTGGACATTTTTTAAAATTTGCTTTGAGAACACAAAACCACAAATATTCACTATATTCCTACATATTACAGATCAGAAAGGCATGTATGGGCAGTGCAAACTGTCATTCAATTTGCTTCTGTGAAGAAATGCAGTTTTTATCCTGGAAGGTTTGAGATAAACAAAGTCTCCCCTTTGTTTCTTAACAGCGCCCCCCCCCCCCGGGCAGAGAACAGGCTGGGTAGGAGGAAGTCTGTCAATGACTTTCCTGGCCCATCTCAACTACCCCTTAAGAAATGCTAATGGGTCTAGCTACAGACAATGGAATGGCCAAGCTCCCCCCTTCTCCTAGCAAGCTCCCCTCCTTCTCCTAGCAAGGAACAGAAGTCTGGAGGAATGAAATGCTAGATAATTGTTAGGAAAGGGATTCCTGGAGATCTCCAGGAAATGTTTCCTTGACCTGGCCTGGCTGGGTCACTGAGAGGAGAAACAGATATGATAACAAGAGGGAGCTCTCTTTTCCTGGGATGCTGTGTCCATGAGCACACACAGACCTCTCCTCTTGCAAAGCAGACATTGACCATGTGCCCACCTCAAGAGCTGGAGCAAGCTGTAGAGACGTGTAACTACCTAAACTAAAGGAGTCTGTCCTATAGTTTAATATCTAATGGAGCATGTATACAGAGAGGGACAGAGGATTTGCATTCTACTTATTTCTTCTGTATCCCTTGCTCAGTTTGGGGCTGTGCAAAAAGTATGCTTGTAAACATTTTCTTTTTAATAAATAATTTACAACTTTGGATGCTGGCTGTGGTTCTCTGTACCACATAGGCCTCCAGCATCCTGGACATGCTATTTTAAAAGGAGTGCCAGGGAGGAAAGGCAGGCAGTTGGCATGGCCATTCCTCCAGGGGCGCACAAGTCAGTAAACTGTCTCCATGGTGACCAGGTGCTGGGCCTCAGGAGACACAGAGGTAAGGCCTCAGAACTTGGAAGGGAAGGTGGGAGTCCAGACCCTCCCAGTGGGCAATTCCATACAATGGTCAGGTGGTGATGGCGAGCTACCTGACCATGGAAGAAAAGCCTCTCCAGGAGTTGAGAAAAACCTAGGAGGGCAGGGCAGAACAGGGCCTGCAAGCCAGAACAGGGATGTTCTGCCACAGCTTCTAACATCAACAGAAAATATATGGGCAGCATTTTCATGGTTGGAAGGATTTACACTTGAAGAACACAACTTTTTCACCTCTCCCTCCTGCTGCAGCCTCAAATTCCCTCTTCCCCCAGAAGCAGCATTTGGAGCTACAGCAGGAGGGAGAGGAGATAAAGTCTCATTTCCTATATGGAGATCCTTTCACCTAAACAAACACTACTCCTGATACAAGCCATAGTAATTTAGCCTTAAATCCTCTGTTTGTGGCAGAACTTATCAGTATCAGCTTTTAAGCACCACATTCAAAATGCTGCTGGGGGGCATGTATATGTCAATGGCATGTGTATCTCTAATTCTGACATGGATGAGAATACACTTTTCCTGTTGGTGTTCCTCTGATTGCTTTTTCTGGGGAAAAACACTGTAAAATTTAACTACAGGAGCACAAATACATGCATATTCTCAAATCTTACATGTACACCAATACAATGGTTTTTTTAGCAACATAATCAGGAAAAAGAAAAGAATGGTTTGAATCCTATGCAAAATCACTCTAGAGAAAAGCAACTTCCCATCTGCCATCTTTCACTGAAGACTTCTGTGCCTCTGGAAATTTTCCTCCTGTCAATCATTGGACTTAATAGAAACCTGGGGGTGGAGCAAACTGGGAGTCTGCAGCATGAGGGGAGATTCCCCACCCCACCCCAAAAAAGCTGTTACATCAGAAGAGCTGCTGTTGCAACAAAGGAATAGCATCTTGGGATCCAAGTCCATATTTTATTTTTTCTTATGATATTCTTTGCTCAAAACTCAGACACAAGAATGGTCAGCAATGAGATGAGAGACATCTATTCTTGCCAAAGGCTAGAGTTTTTCCTGCAGCCAAGATTTTTTCCAGTAAGTGACTGCATTTCTACTTAGATTTAAAATGTGGACGCATTCACTGCTTTACAAACTAAATAATTTCAAGTTAGAATATTGAAAACAGCTGTACTGCAAGTGCTGTTCCTCATCCTCCCCACACCATTGGTCAAGATAGCTTTACAGATTACCCTGAAAGAAGACACTGAGTTGGGGCTGGCAGGCTTACCATATCTTCGCTTATGGAGGGAGATTTCCTGTCTCCTGACTCGATTGCGTGTCACCAATCAACTGTGTGGCAGGAGGAAACTGGCTGGTGGGATGGGGGGATGTGATCATCATCCCCAGTGCAATGACATATCATAGCATCAGGAGCAATGTTCTAGCACTTGCCAAAAACACTAGAGTCTGTAACTTCCAGCCTTCCTCTTCTTCCACTGGTTACCAGTTATGCTTGTCAACCCTTTGGCCTGGCAACAGTACAATATTTGCAGTATTTAAAACCAAGGTGCCTGCTCCCTCTGGATTTTGTTCTGGACCACCTACCCTCCCCACAATACAAGATAAATATACTGGAGAATTGAGTACGATTTTTTTCTCTTTGAGTCAAATTGGCCATGGCAGGAGTTTTATATTCATCCCATATTGCATGTGAATGAGATAAAACATGTTATTGCTGATAGTGTGATGGGTCTGTTGTCTTAAAAAGTTCTCCTGGGTGGTCATTTAAACTATATTAGTATAGTATAGTATAGTATAGTATAGTATAGTATAGTATAGTATAGTATAGTATAGTATAGTATAGTATAGTATAGTATAGTATAGTATAGTATAGTATAGTATAGTATAGTATAGTATAGTATAGTATAGTATAGTATAGTATAGTATAGTATAGTATAGTATAGTATAGTATAGTATAGTATAGTATAGTATAGTATAGTATAGTATAGTATAGTATAGTATAGTATAAGTTTTATTCATGGTCATTGACCAGCACATAGTATACCAATGGCATATCTTGCAACATAAATGATACATATCACATTAAAATAGAAGCAGAATTTTAAAAGCAGGTTTTTTAAAATGGGAAAAAACTCCATAAAACCATATTAATTAAAATTAATAAAACTAAATATTAATTCTCCTCTTTTTGAGCTAATATAGTTTTTCTAATTCCTAGGGCAAGCCATCCAAACCTAGGCTCCCAATTATTAACTTCTGCTCACCTATCCGATAAAAAACTTCTTAAAAGGTAGATTCTTTGCCTACAAGAAAGAGGAAGTGTCTTAGAGAAAGGAAGAGATTTGCGGATGTTGTTATATGCCTTACAATCAAATATTACGTGTTTTATAGACTCAATACCATCTGCACAACAGGGACATATCCTTTCTTCATAAGGAATTTTATTAAATTTTCCTTCCAGGACTACAGATGGGAGTACATCCCAGCGCATTAGTGTAAATGCTCTTCTGTAGTCCTGATTTAGTAAACAGGAGAGGTAGGGCATAGGGATTATTCTGTTATCTGGAGCCAAGAGTACTTGCCATTTCCCTACCATGTTTAAATTGTGTTGTTTTGAGATATCCAGTATTCTCTGTTTTGCCATAGACGTGGCCTTTTCGTAACCCATAGAGCACAAATATTGTTTAGACAAGCCGTAAGAGGCTAATTTCTTCTCTAGCACCTTAAACCAAGGTGGTTCAAAGTGATCTAACATAATTAGACTTGTCAATCCCTCGGGTAGGAAAGCTAGCTTTAACAAAAACATTGTCACCACAATTCATAGCTTTGCCTCAACTTTTACCATAACTGTCTCTATACAAATAAGAGCATTTGGAACCCCATTGGGGACTTGTAAAATTGCTCTCAAGAATTTTGACTGAACTGTATATTAGGAAAGTTTGAGGAGAACCATGATGCAATAATTGGATTGTGAAAGGGAGTAAGGACATTCTTAGACCACTATCACAGGGCTAGGGATTCTGGTACAGGGACTCCTTTGGGGAAATTGCAATTCCCTAATCCAAAGTTCAGTGGCTAGGGGGAGATGTTCACTGTTTCAAACTGCCTGTTAAAAAATTCTTTTTGGTAATCATTAATGAAGCATTCATTCACTACTTTGAATTCTCTTCATTCCATATGCAAATAAAAATTCAACCTCCTAGACCAACAAATTCTATTTAATATGTTGTACTTATAATGTACTTTGTTCCTTGTTCTACACAAGGGCTTCTTAATAAAAAATATTTGATTTCTAAGCTTTAATCATATAATGATCAATCAAAAACCTTCAAGTAAATGTTGGCTTGCACAATTAAATCACCCGTTAGCACTGAGAAATATGAGACATTTTTGAACAGCATTAATATTTATTTAAGCTAAAGTATTCAGACCATCACCTCCTTTTCATCATCTCATCATTATTATATTACTATTAATATGAGTATCACATCAGCTCTAACATGAAAGCTGATTCAGCAACAATGAAAAGATTGTGATGAGTATGACATTGTGTATAAGAACTGAGAAATGTGGAAAACAGAGAAGAAAGCATGGAAATTCATTCTCCATTCTTGAAGCAGCCGTGTGATATTTTTTACGATACTGTGGTACTGTTTTACTTAAAGGTAAAGGTAAAGGTTCCCTTGCTCGAAAGCCAGTCGAATCCGACTCTAGGGTTGCGGTGCTCATCTCCGTTTCAAAGCCGAAGAGCCAGCGCTGTCCGAAGACGTTTCCGTGGTCATGTGGCCGGCATGACTAAACACCAAGGCGCACGGAACGCTGTTACCTTCCCACTGAAGTGGTACCTATTTATCTACTTGCAATTTCTTGCTTTCGAACTGCTAGGTTGGCAGGAGCTGGAACTAGAGATGGGAGCTCACTCCATCATGCGGCACCCGGGTCTTGAACTGCTGAACTTTTACTTAAGGTCAAAGCTTAAAAAAGAGAACGATCTTCATAAACACAAAACCCCCCTGTAGTTCAGTTTTATCCAAATTACACAAAGGTGAAGCAATCTATTCACAAATTATATCAGTTTGGATTCAGTCTGCAGCTTTCATGCATGGAAGAACATTTCCACTCATGTCATGAGAGGGAACAAATTCTGCTGATTTACCCTTCTCACTCAAACATGCTATTCCTGAGGGTTCTCCCAGCTTCCTGGTGGAACTTTTCAAGGGGAAAAGGGGGCTGCAGCAAACATCAACTATGCAAGGAAAGTTTTGTCCACAGTTCTTTCCACACAACGTGATCTCAAGAGACAACGCCTCCAGGTGATAGATGTTTATTAAACACACAGAGATCTCAGCCTCCTGACTCCTCTAAAAAATTATAAAATGCCGTTGTCACATCCTGTGGTTTGCTACTGACTGACAAAAGCCACATGACATTCAGATAATTGCATTTTTTGGTAATGATTAGGCTTCAGGATTTTCCTACCTGGAGAGGAAAATTCAGGAACTAAATGATCACAAAAGCACAGAAGAAAAATAAAAAAGAAAAAAAAATGAAAAGGGACTTACTACTGTATACTAAAATCATTCTTTCTTCTGAACTCTACTGCCACATTCTGCTAGAGCACGTTTTTGTTTTCTTGTAAGACTAGGATTACCATGTTTTGAAAAGCAAAAAAGAGGGCATATTTCCTGACTCATTCAAACAAGTGATCACTATGACAAATCTCATTTTAAATACCCCTACTATTTAAGCTGTGATCATTGCTACTAACTAGAAATATCCCTAATCTTCCAACCCCAAAAGAGGACATTTTCATCAATTTTTTAAAGAGTGCAAAACAGGATGGGCACAAAAATAACCCTATGTAAGACTGAAGAATTGTTATTGCAGAGGGGTGTTAATGAAATTTCAATGGAATTATTGTATATAATAAGCCACATTTTCTTTCCTTGTTTCTGTAGAAGGGAGCAGTAAAAGGAAATGGCCTGTTCTGTACCAAAGTTGAAGAAAGGGATGTGTTCAGATTCAATACATACCATTACAAGATGGTAAAACTCTGTTCCATGCAGGTTTTCCATCAACACCAATCACACAAGTGATTGTGGAAGGATCAATAATCTTGTAGCCAGAATCACACTGGTAAGTAATACTTGATCCAAGTTTAAAATCTGATCCAATTCTAGTTCCATTCATTATATTGCCAGGATCAAAACAAGCTTCTCGTGGTTTTTCTAATTTAAAAAAATCCAAACAAACAGGGAGAGATAAAATATTAAGATTCAAATCCACAAGTATTAGTACAACAATATGTAGGAAACAATTGGAGGTTTTTACAAACACTAATCTTCACTTTAGTACTGATATATCTATATATGACCAAAGTTCCCTAAACAGGGAAGACAGCTAGGTAGGACTGGATACCTACTGATGGAAAAAGAGTCCCGTTAACAGTTGAAATGACACCTCCCATGTCCTCAAATCGACAGGTCCAAGGGAGGCACTGGGATGCTATTTCCACGCTGCCTCAAATTTTTGGCAGATAGACATAACAGGTCAATGCTAGGAGCACATCTGAAAGGAAGCTTAATACAAAGTTTTGTGCTTTTGCCCAGCTTTTGCTGGTGCAACAATTGTGTCCGTTCCTGGGTCAGTCAGATCTGGCCACAGTGATCCATGCCTTAGTTACACCCAGTCTGGACTACTGCAATGCACTCTACTTTGGGTTACCCTTTAAGAGTATATGGAGGCTGCAGCTAGTGCAGAATGCTGCAGCTAGACTGGTGGTCAGTGCATGTGACCCTGAGGGCATGTGACCCTGAGGGCCTTTTCAGTGTCAGCACCACAATTTTGTAACAACATCCCCAGGAAGGTGAGCCTTACCCCCTCACTTTTAGTCTCCAGCTATAATGTGCATGTGACCCTGAGGGCCTTTTCGGTGTCAGCACCACAATTTTGTAACAACCTCCCCAGGGAGGTGAGCCTTACCCCCTCACTTTTAGTCTTCAGGAGGCAATTGAAGATGGCTTTATTTAGGACAGCATTTGGTTAAGTTTAGTAGCAGTCCTGAGTAGTGATTTTAAATTTTGGTTTTATGTTTTTAAAATATTTTGTTCTATGTGTTCTATTAATGTTTGTAAGCCACCTTGTTCTCCACAAGGAAGAAAGGCAGCTAATAAATGTTTTAAATACATATAAATAAATGGTGATTACACAGTGGAGACAGAAGCAGCAAGCTCAACTGCTTCCCCCTTTGGCCCAAAGCTATCACATGATCTGGGACACTTTGATCTTAGGCGATGGATGTGGCTTCCCCTAAACAAAGAGACTGCAGTGGCTGTCCATGATGGCTCATGTAGCCAGGAAATATGGATGGAGAAAGAGGATTTTTTTTTTAGAAAACTCCTATGTACCCTGCTTCTTCCCATTCACAAAAATTCTGTTGTGAGGAATGCAATGCTTTATAACCCTTGAGCATTGGCTTGAATCCACTGTATATTTTTAGTACCTGAAAAGAATCACATCTTCTCTCTCTTGCACTTTTTCACTCTTGAGCAATCTAAAACATGAACTCATTCTGTTGGTATAAGTATCTATTGGTACAAGGATCCAGCACCCTAAGCCAAAAAAGTGTGACAATAGGTACCATGTATTAACTATTACCCTATGAATGCACTCTCAGCAATTCATACTGAGGACCATCTTCACAGAAGCAAAAGGAAATTCTGCACACAAAAAACTTTAACCTATATAAATGATACAAATTAAACTTAGGATACATTGTTTATTTTGCTTTGACTACTATTAGAGTATGAAGAAAAGGAGCTATGAAGGACACTGAAACACTACATCCATGCACTTGGAAAGATTTAATTCTAAAAATGTAGGCTTAATTTCACTGCCTTCTATGCTTTGGGTGGATTATGTGTTTTCATATTGGTAGAAAATAACAAACCATTAGACACAGTGGGGCTTGAATAATACATAATACTTAGAGGATTAAGCATAATACATTTTGATGTTTGATACATAATTTGTATCATTAAGGTATGCTTTTTTCAAGGTTATAACTGAAGCATTTAAAATAATTTGATTATACAGATAGAGGTATTTTACAGACAATTACGGGGAAACATTCAACACATTTATTAATGTCATTCCAATCTTCTGATTGGCAAGTGCTCATCTGACAGCACCATGGTCTTGGCCATCTAAAATATTCTTTTTTAGAATGCTAATTTTTCCAATGTTAAGAGACTAAACAGATCCCTGCATTTAATAATTCAACATTTTGCAGGAACAGTGCACTTTAGTCACTTTTTCAAATAATAAGAAATTCTTGATTACCTTTTTAAAATGTGATATTGTTTTAGCATTTCTTTCTTCAGAACTTTATTAATAACCCAATTCTCTTTGAAACATGCTTTGGGTGATTTTACGTATTTCAGATACACTAGGAGAGGATTTCTACAAAGAAGCTACAGCAGTATCTGCTCTGTCAAAAACAATTCTAAGCACGAATGCAAATTTAAGCAAAGAAAAACAGCTAATTTAAGCAAAGACATTTAAGCAAAGAAATGCAGAGGAATCTGCATGTTCATGGCATCCTTACGGAAAAATAATCTGAAAGGTTTATGCAAATGCATATCTTCTGATTGGCTAGGAACAGCTGCCAGATAAAATAGCAAGATTTCCATTTGATATAGCTGTTGAGAAATAAATGAACATGTATGCAAATCAATCCTGAAATAATCTGCACCCAAATGTGTGCTTTATTGGAATATATTAAGCAGATGTACACCATTTCTTCATATTTAGATTGTATGCAACATTTCCATTTGAGAAGATCTTCCCTAAACAGCAGTTCCTATTTTTATATGGCAGAAACAGAGCACAGGCATGCAACCATCCAACAAACAAACAAACATAAAATGCATTTTATTGAACCTCAGGTATTTGAAATTGGATTAATAAAAAAATACAAAAAAAATTAAGAAGGAAATATGATTTTTGTAGAAAAACACTTTGATCTCAACACATCTATAAATATATAGTCTTTGGGCTTAAAATATGATCAGAAATGTGCATTCAGATATTAACTAATCAAACCTGAACTTCATCCCCCTGTTGAGTAATATAATTATATCTATGCATTTAATTATTTATTATATTATCTCTAAACTGTCTTTGCTCACTAAGGGGGCCTCAAGGTGGTTTACAACACTAAAATGAATTATAAAACAATACATAAATTAAATTACCATCTATCCACATTAAAAAAGTTAAAGACAACAATAAATGTCTTTCTTTCAGAGATGGCCATTCAGATCAACAGCAGTAAACCTGAACAGAAGGTTTTTGCAAGTAAAGCAGCCTTACACAGCCTACACAAGCTGGAGAGGGTAGAAACAGTTCTTACTTCTACTAGCAACTCGTTCCAAAGTATTCCACCCCACAAAATTCTTGGAACACAAAAGTCCTCATCATTCTAAACGTCCTTTTAGAGGGGACAAAAAAGAGTGACTGGTTTCATGAATGGGGCTGCCATATAGGTTCTTAACAGGAGAGGTGGATATGTAAGCTTCAGGCACCTTCAAAGGTTAAAATCAGCCCCAAAATATATCAACAACTAACATAAATGTTCTAAGACTGGCATAATATGACAACAATAATAGATCTTAGGCTGCTTCCACATGGAGGTTTTGCTCTGGTTTGGTATCCAAACTGACTGTTTCTTTTTTCCAGAACATCCATATGATATTGCTGACCATTCACCCACTTTCCGGGTTTTCCTCTGCTTTGCTTTGATCTTTTCCAAACCTGACTTGATACAATCTTTTTACAAATATTACAAAATATGTTTACATACTGTATGGACAGGAAGGCACATATTTTTGAAAATCCTGCTCACATTGGCACAATTTTCCTTGCCTCACTATTGGAGTACCATTTCCCTCATTCCTGCATCACCTCTCAAATGATTTAACAGGATGGAGTAATCCAATGTATCAAAGAACCTAGGTCACCTATGTCTGTCTCTAAGTGGAGTTTGTCCACCAGAGCAACTTATCGCACTTTGCGTGCCTAAATTGTTTTAATGTGTTATATTTTATTGCACTGTTGTGCCGTGTAAGCCGCCCTGAGCCCGCATGCGGGGAGGGCGGGGTATAAATGAAATTAAATAAATAATGTTGTCTCTGTCCCAACACCAGGCCAGATTGCTCTGGGTCAAAATCAGATGCATTATACTTACTACAAATTGAAAATTTAGTAACAGTAACAGTTTAAAATCCATTTTTGAGTTTAGTAGTCTGTCCTAGGTACACAGAAGTCAGAGGGAGAAAGAGGGACTAATGAATCAGTTGATAAGGCAACTGGCAGGAATGTTTCCTAATTAGGAAAGTTATATAGAACTTGACATTGGAGAACTTCATACCATTCACATGGCTGGATCACTTGATTCTACATAAGCAGTGTTTCTTATTTGCTTGCTAGTCTGTTCTCTGATATTGCAACTACTAGGTATGGAGAAACCTAACTGGTAACACAAAAAAGACTGAAACAGAAAAACTTACGACTGATCTAGATGAAGCATGAAAGACTGTGATAACAATCCAAATTTCTCAAATCTTCTTAAAAACAGCCACGGGGGGGCATATGTGGACTTTCCACCACCACCCCAAATTTTAGCTAACAGTGAAAAGGTGATGCACCTTGGTTTAGTTAATTTAACTCAGGCTCCATCCCTCAAATCTCCAGGAATTTCCCAACCTGGAGTTGGCAACCCTTTCCAGCCAGCCATCAACCTCCCTTTATCTGCCCCTCTGACTTTCCATCTCCCCTCCACCTGCAGCCTCTACTCTGCTCTGAAGCTGTGGTAGCCGCTTGAGCAATGTCAGATGTATTGCATCCTCACTTATGTTTCTGCTTATGCAAGATCTTATGCAACCAATTTCTGGGCACTATAATATATAGGGACGGAAGTCCTAGGTGTTACACTAGATCTTGTGCAAAATCCATTTTTGAGTTTAGTAGTCTGTCCTAGGTACACAGATCTGTCCTAGGTACACAGGTATGCAAGATCTTATGCAACCAATTTCTGGGCACTATAATATATAGGGAGGGAAGTCCTAGGTGTTACACTAGATCTTGTGCAAGTGGAACTGTGCTAAGTCGATTCATAATTCCACTTGCATATTGCTGGATCCAGACCACAAACACATGAAATATGGATATACTAGGAGTAAGGCCCATTGTGGGAAGAAATTCAACAAGCTCTAGAAAGAGGTTCCAGGTGAGTGTCCTGGCTGGGACTCATGGAGGGAAGGGGAAAACAGAGGGAGGCAAGCCATGTTTATTTCCTCCTGCTTAGCCATAAGGCATTTTGCTGCCCCAAGTGGGTAATATGAGAGGAGAGCCACATGGAAACAAGTATGGTTCCCTCCACCCCTGACATATGTTGATTTGAGGCTATGCACTGCCAGTTGTTGTTCAGTCGCACAGTCAAGTCCGACTCTTTGCAACCTCATGGACCACATCATGCCATGCCCTCCTGTCTTCCATTGTGCTCCGGAGTTTGCTTAATTTCATGTTCGTTGCATAACCATCTCATCCTTTGCTGTCTCCTTCTTCTTTGACCTTCAATCTTTCCCAGCATCAGGGTCTTCTCCAGTGGATGTTCCCTTCTCATTTGGTGGCCAAAGTATTTGAGCTTCATCTTCAAAATTTGGCCTTCCAGGGAACAGTCAGGGTCGATTTCTTTTAGGATTGACTGATTTGATCTCCTTGCAGTCCAAGGGACTCTCAAGAGTCTTCTCCATCACCATAATTCAAAAAAATCTATTCTTCGGCACTCATCCTTCCTTATGGTCCAACTTTTCAGCCATACACTACTACCATTGCTTTGACCATATGGACTTTTGTTGGCCGGGTGATGTCTCTACTTTTTATTATGCTGGCTAGGTTTGCCATCGCTTTCCTCCCAAGGAGCAGGCATCTTTTAATTTCATGGCTGCAGTCTTAGTTTCTGCCAACTAAGATAGAAAAGCACCTCCTCATATGCCATGTACTGTGGGTTTCAAGGGTCTGGAAAGGAGTTCTGTAGCCAGTTACAGGGTTGCCAACTCTGGGTTGGGAAATATCTGTAGATTTGCGGGGTAGAGCCTGGGGAGGGCAGGGTTTGGAGGCAGGGAGGGACCTCAGCAGGGAATAATGCCAAAGAGTCCACTGCCCAAAGCAGCCATTTTCTCCAGGAGAACTGATCCTGGAGGTTGGCAATGCTTAGGGGAGGGCCAGGTTTGTTGAAGGACTTCAGTGAGGTATACTGCCATAGAGCTTACCCTCCGTCTGGAGATCAACTGTAATTCAAGGAGATGTCCAGGCCTTTCCTTTCTATTAAACAGAAGAAGAAGAAGACGAAAGAGGAGAAGGAAGAGGAGGAGGAGATTGGATTTCACTAACCAAAGGAGTGTCAGAGTGGCTTACAATCTCCTTTCCCTTCTCCCCCCCACAACAGACACCCTGTGAAGTAGGTGGGGCTGAGAGAGCTCTTCTGAGAATTGCTCCTGAGATAACAGCTCTGAAAGAACTTATAACTGACCCAAGGTCACACCATCAGCTGCATGTGGAGGAGTGGGGAATCAGACCCAGTTCTCCCAGATTAGTCCACACTCCTAACCACTACACCAAACTGGCTCTAACACTTCAACTGACTCTCTGTTAATGCCCCACGGCCTCTTGGGACTCCGAATTTGGGAGTTGTTGTTCTAATTTCCTTTGCTATGGTTGCAGTAAGGCCAGCTGAGAACTACAACTCCCAAGGTGCAATGTGTCATAAATGGGGGTGTAAGAATGGAGGATGCCAAGGCAGCTTCCCCAGTGGCCCTTGGGAGAGTAGGTGAGTCATCACCAGCATGACTTGCTTTTTATATATGACAGCTAAATCCTTGTATTGAGATACACAGACTAGAGCAGCAATCATGTGTACATGTAACTGGGAATGGATTCCACTGAACTCAATAGAACTTACTTCTTTGAATAAATGTTGGTAACATAAGGCTTCAAGGCTGGAGTCCTATGCAAGCTTGCTCAACTTAATGGACAGTACTTCCAAAGATGTTTGGGATCGGACTACAAATATTTCACATCCTCCAATGCTACTGTTTATTTTTACAATATCGGTAATTTTGCTACTGCAGATGGAGGGGTTTTTTTGTTTTCTTTTTAATTAAATAGGTTAGAACCAGACTGAGGGCTTGGATCCAAAGATATCTTTCTACTAACAGAAGGGAACCTTATGTTATTGGCCATAAAGGTTTCCCTTGCTCGAAAGCCAGTCGAATCCAACTCTTACTTAAATGAAAGACCACCTTTGAATCCAATTCTATATAATTAAAATATGCATATGTTTTATAACATTTTATTCTAAAATAAATGTCCCAACTCTATTTTTAAATCTTTGTTAGATATACTAGTAGTATCAAGCAGTATTTCTTGCTTTGTTTACTAGCACTTGATATGTAACCATAAAACTTGCACCAGCTTGATAGAGTCCCTGATTTTTCGTGGAATAAGCGAATTCTTTGAACGAAAGTTAACTAACAATGCAGAACACCTGGAATAGTACTCCAAAGTCCTAAACTTTATTTCAACAATGAATAGATAAAAGACATTGTGTTTTTATATTTGAATGCAAATATTATAAATTTACCTTTATATTCAATGGCAAATCCTGACATGCCAACAGAAGCATCACTACGAAATGCCAGAAACAAGCTATTACCACTGCTCTCTATTCTTTCTGGAGCCTGGGAGCCTTGAAAACTGCCAATTAGAGGGCTGTTGGAATCTTCTCCTTCATAAATATGTAAAAAATCGTAGCTGGGTTCCATATTGAAGCTAAAATAGAGAACCAAGAAAATAAGATATGTCTTTCTTGAACAAATAAGTTTATGTCATCAGTGTTCTGATGGTATTTTTCTTCTAACATTTGTAATATGCTGTATCAGAAAGCATTCTTTTATTCCAGGATCTAAAACACCTGCGTATTATAAAATATGACTTCATTCTGTAATTCATTTTCAGTTGTCACACAATGTTGTGTTTATATTCATCCCTTTTTTCTTTCTTAAGCTATCATATAGCTAGACCTGTAAGGTTTGACAAAGGGAGCTTTGGCTGCAATCACACACACTAAATAATCCACTTTCAGTCCACTTTCCAAATGGATTTTGACAGTTCACACAGTAAAATCCAGTTGGAAAGTGCACTGAAAGGGGATTGGAAGCTTGTGCGATCACAGCCTTTGACCCCCAAAAGCTTATACTCTGAAACTCTTGTTGGTCTCTAAGGCGCTACTGGATTCATATCTAACTGTAAGGTCCTTGATGTTTTTTAGACATACTTTAAAAAGTTGGGCAACTTCAACACCAGAGCACTGATATGCATCTGGAATTCTGACCGTGAAAGCCTTCGACAACATACTTTGGAAAACAATGCTCTTAAGTATACCTTAAAAAAATTTATCTAACAGATGATATCAAACTCTGAAAGTCAAGTTGCTAATTTATTAAAGCAAAGAAATTAAAGCAATTTTTTTTAAAAAAAAAATCCATATGCTCCATGAGTTCCAAACTTCAATTAACTAACCTACAAAGAGATCTTGGGAAGAAAAAAAAAAATACGGGGGGGGGGGGGGGGATGTGAACTTAGTGTGCAGTGGCAGGGAAAAGGTAAGTTTCACATTAAGTATTGTTAGAAAATGGAATGAAGATCTTTTTTTTAAAAAAGCTATTTAGCTAGTAAGTGAAAGGTGGCTTCTACATTTAAAGTCAGATGATGGGTGTAAACAACAGGGACAGCCTTTAAGTTTCATGGCCTGCATATGGGCATCTGTCCACTCTTGGATGGATGATCCAGCAAGACGTTTCTTATATTCTTATGTGCTTTTATGTCATCATATATCAGCGATACAGAGTGTCCTGATATAGACTGCAGGTCATAGCTGGAAAAAAATGTAATTAGGAATGCTATGAAGTGATAAATGATGTAATTTTCAAATGTGACATTAAAAAAAACTGCTACTGCTAAAGAAAAGCATGGCTTGAGAAATGGTACCTTTTGAATATCAAGGCAATGACAAAATCAGGGTTTACTTTTATTCTCCAGTCACATTCCTTCCCAGGAGGATACGGCTGGGGGTAGTTTGGTGATAAAATAACACCTGCAGGGCCTGTAAGGTTTCCACCACAGGCAGCTGTCACAAAACACAAAAGAGGGAAGAGGAAAGTAAAATTGATCACATGCCACACTGAGCTACTGTAAAAGTAATTTGAGATATATATTCTTTAGCACCTGATTTTTTTGGTACCCTTCTTATCAGCTTTAAAAAAAATAGTCCCAGGAACAATAAGAACTCTCCAGCACTAGGAATGCCCCTACTAACATTTTTACTCCCCAGTGCTAGCAATGCCCCCTCCGAACATACATACACAAGTTCTATGCATATCTTCAAAATAAATAAACATAGCATGTTAACCAAATGTGTGGGTTTCTATGTTTACTTATTTAGTTGTAAAATGCACTGAGAGTTCAGTGCATGAAGAGGTGAACAAATAAAACAAGTGAAATAAAGCCTGCAAGCCTGGTTGCATAAATCACATTGTAGAATATGGGACTTTGTCTTTGGTCTGGTCACCCCATACAGCAGAATTAAATGGATTTTATCTCTTCAGACGTTAAGAAATATTATTCAAAAAAATTTCACCTAAACTACCTGGTCTGGGAGGAAAAGGGTTGCCCCCTTGAGCCTGGAAAATTCCTGGAGATTTGAGGGTGGTACCTAAGGGGGCAGAGGTTGGGGAAGGAAGTAATGCCATGGAATCCAACATCCAAAGCTGCCAGGCAATTGATCTCTGCAGTGGAGATAAGTTGTAATTTCAGGAGAACTCCAGGCCTATTTATTGTGCTAATTTTCTACTGACAGGGAGCTTTCTGATGTCGGGTTGCATTGAAAATATCATTGCTCATTGGTAGTGTGAAGTGGTACACTACATTGTATCTCCTTGCTTCATTCCCACTTCATGCTGCTGCACAGGAAGACCGAGACTCATTTCATGCAGGGTTGCAGCCCCTCCCCCCGAAGTAAGCAAAACATAATTAAACAACAGCAAAAACATGTATCATTATATCCATTGGAAAAGCAATTGCAACCCAGGCAACTGAAATTCTGTTTGCCAGTCCCCCAAGATGGAAGGAAGAGTGACCATCCATCAAGTAGGTCAAATATAACAAGCAAAATGAGAATAGCAAAGGAGAAATTTTCTGTTGGTTAAAATCAGGCTAGATATGACAAGGGGGGAGGAGAGAAAAGCTGAACTAAAAATGTCAAAATATGACATGTTTTGGGCACTCACTAATTGCTTAGACTTGAAACTTTGACATAGCCTAGCAAGTTTCACAAGGAATGAATTTAATAATGAAGACTTTGGCCAGGCACTGAACAAACCTCCGATGACCACAGAACCCCAAGCAGGAAGATCTTAATCATTTATTTTGATTATTTATACTTTAAAAGGATAAGCAGTAATTGAGAAATCATTAACATCTTGCTGTAATTGAGAATTTGGCAGGAAAATATTTAAAATTTAAGAATATGACA
Organism: Gekko japonicus; assembly: GCF_001447785.1. Classification (NCBI taxonomy): domain Eukaryota; kingdom Metazoa; phylum Chordata; class Lepidosauria; order Squamata; family Gekkonidae; genus Gekko; species Gekko japonicus. The sequence continues at coordinate 256,705 of NW_015175435.1, forward strand.
AGGGGGGAGAAGAGAAAAGCTGAACTAAAAATTTGGCAGGAAAATATTTAAAATTTAAGATTCTTCTGTCTCTTTTATAGCCAAAAACATATAAAATATTTTTGTTTGCTTGAGAAACATGTTCCCCAATCAAAAAAACAAAACAAAAACCCAGCCACTAAAATGAAAAAGCACAATTGTTTGCCTGCTGGCAAGCAACTAAATCCACAATCATGCACTTAAAATTAGATGTCTTGTTAAAGGATACCAAGCACCTTTAATTCACATTGAAGAAACAATAGTAATCAATGGAGCCCAGTCATTTTGTTTAAAAATAGACTGAGCTCCTTCATATTGAAGACTCAAAAATGTATACACCTTCTGATGACTCAGCTGAGGTAGGACACACAACTGTTTTCAGGGAACATATAAAGTGTTAATGCCACAAAAAATGGACACCAATGACTGTTGACAACAGTCAGGACACTAAGAAGAACTATTAAATCCCAGGTATCCTCAGCATACAAAAATACAACTTTGTGCACATTTTAAAAACTGTATTTTTAATGTATCTGTTAAACCTCTGAGGCCTCAAATACACTTGTTTGTTTGATAATGAAGATTTTAACCTGAAAAGCTTTCAGGGTTATTTCTTCTTATTAAAATGTACCCAGGCCATTTCATCGTAACGTTTTTATTCAGTGGATTTAGTACTTGTTTAAAAAAAAAATACAGAAAAAGCAAAATAAAAGAAGTTGAAATCTTCTCCAAGGTGATTTACATTGCTATGGTAAACAGAGTTGATAGTGTATGTAACTAGGGATGGACATATTTTCCAGTTTTGGATACAGATTCATGAGTATCAAAGCTGGGGTAAAGTGTATTGTCCGGTTCACACAGTATGTTAACTGTGAATATTGGAAGGTTCACGAGTAACACACTTTCCTATTACATGAGGTTGGAATGCCAAAACTGTAACGAAAATGGCTGTTGGGTTTTATATATGTAAAAATTAATTATGGATTGTATCCTACTACCCCAATGAGCGATGGATGGTGACTTCTGCCAAAAGAATGCTGACAGAGGATCCTCTTGGGCTGGCCTTGCACCATTAGCCCAGTGTGTTGAAGGATAAAACCCTATGTAAAATCTATTGTTGTATAATTATAAAGTTAATGTTAACAAAGCAATAGTTTCTTTTCTTGATCAGTATGGGTGTGTTATTCCCAAACTCGGGTCAACAAGGGTACCAAAAACTTCATGTGGGCAACCTAAATTAAAAACTTTGTGAAGGTTTAAAAGTGAAGGTATCCTGTCTTACATATGCATGCTGGGTAGCTCCAACTCAGTCCAGATTCCCAAGCATGTGTACACAAATGTTTAATGGCATGAATATTTTACTCCTTATTCCTAACTTTCCCCACAGGATTGTTTTTGAGGATAAAGGGAGGAGGGGAATGATATAAACTGTGTTGGGTCCCCATTGGGGGCAAAAGTAGGGCAAAAAATAGCTAAATAATAAACACACTTCAACATTTGATAAAGGAAAGACCAGTGTATGCATGGCAATCATGTACACAACACAAAATGAGAACTTAGTAAAACTGTAGGAATTGAAAGGTGTTTAAAACTGCAAATGTGCCCAATGTTTCAATACCTAAACATGTAGGAGCATCAGGCTGCCAAAAGAATCGATTATTCAGCTGTACACAAGTAATTTTCGCCTGCCCTTGCAGCTGATACCCTGGGTCACACTGGAAGGTGATTGTATCCCCAGGCTCTCGACTGTCTCCATATCTGCTTCCATTCTGTGGGGTCCCAGGATCATTACAAGTTGATGCAACTGATGCTGCAAGTGAATAATGGAACCAAATGTTTTAGACACAACTTATACATCATCAAAACTTTACATGGCATAATACATTTTTTAAACAGAGGTATTTGTTCAGGTACACCATTATTTGTTCCCATGCTTACAGGGACCATAGTTTATGTGATTGTTTCTGCAGGTAAGTGCTCATTTTGAAGCATCTTGTTCAAGCCAGTCTCCTAATTTTCTTTAGTGGATAACAAAAGATAACATGCTAGAAAATAATAGTAGGGCTTTTGTATTCTGTGTCAAGCTAATCCCCCCCAAACCTAAAATTTCCTTTTACTTCCTTTAATACTGTTTCTGTTAATTCCTCTACATTTTAGGCAGCATTTCCATAAAGCACTGTAATTTAGTTAACATTCTTTGAATCGGAGTGCTTTATAGCCGAGAACAAGAGTCCGTAAGCAACAAGTCAAATCAAATGCTATTCAGCAAACCTGTATTATATTTAATCACAAAGGACTGAAACAGGAGATTTTTGCACTGAATTCAAAATGCTGATTTCAACAGAACTTGCATAGAGTTATTACTTACAATGCCATCCTAATCAGAGTTACAGCCTTCTATGCCCACTGATTTCAATCGACTTAGAAGGTTATAGCTCTGCCTAAGATGGTACTGCTAGTATTCACCCTGACAAGCTAGTTTTCTGTGTGCAAGGAGTTTTTAAAAAAGAAATATGGAGGAACTAGGAATAAGGCCCATTGTGGAAATAAATACAATGAGCGCTAGAAAGAGGCTCTGGGAGAGTGCCAAAGCTGTGAGCACTCAGAATCAATTTGCCATGGCAACCTCAGCAGGGTATAAGGGCACAGAGTCCACCATTTTCTCCAGGGGAACGGATCAATGCCATCTGGAGAGCAGTTGTGATTCTGAGTGATCTCCAGACCCCACCTGGAGATTGGCAACAGTGGTTCCCCATTACAGAATGGGTGGTTTGGAGGGCAGAGTCTATGGCATTGTACCTGTCTGAGGCCCCACTCCTCCTCAAACTTCACCCTCTAGAGGCTCCATCTCTCAAATATCCAGGATTTTCCCAGCTGGAGTTGGCAACCCTATCTACTTCCCAGCCAAGCATCAACCTACCTTCATTTCCCCCTCATTGATCAGCTTTCCATCTCCCCCTCACCAGCAGCCCTCACCATGCTCTGAAGCCCTGACTGCCACATAACTTTGGCTGTCATGGGGGGGGGGGCAACTCAGCAAGGTATATGGACACAGAGTCCACCATTTTCTCCAGGGGAACTGATCGATGCCATCTGGAGACCAGTTGGAATTCTGAGTGATCTCCAACCCTCAGCTGGATTTTGGCAACAGTGGTTCCCCATGAGGGAATGGCTGGTTTGGAGGGCACAGTCTATGGCACTGTACCTGTCTGAAGTCCCATCCCTCCTCAAACCTCACCCTTTCCAGGTTCCATCCCTCAAATCTCCAGGAATTTTCCACCTGCAGTTGGCAACCCTATCTCCTTCCCAGCCAAGCACCAATCTACCATCATTTCCCCTCACTGTTCAGCTTTCCATCCCCCCCTGCAGCCTCTACCTGGAGTTGGCAACCCTATCTCCTTCCCAGCCAAGCATCAATGTACCTTTATTTCCCCCTCACTGTTCAGCTTTCCATCTCTCCCCCACACCTGCAGCCTCT
>NW_015175435.1:260303-263100 GCF_001447785.1 Gekko japonicus
GAATTTCCAAGACTGGAGCTGGCAACCCTAGTCAGTACTGGGCCCAATTAGTTTTTCACAGAGCCATAGAAAGGGTTTTGTTCCTTTGTCTATTTACTGGCAGAACCAAGCTCGGTTGCCTACCAACAACCACTGAGGGAGAAGTTAGAATGCTTTGGTCGGTGGCCTCTATGGCATTCTATTCAGCTGAGGCCTCCCCTCTCCAGTCCCCAAACTTTGGCTTCCTTAAACTGGCTTCCTTACCTGGAGCTGGCAACCCTATGAGTCCTCACAACAGCCACTGAGGGAAACCTTTGTCCCACACTCAAGAGCTAAGCAAGAAAACTGTGTTCCTTGGGAGACACAGAGCTTCTGACAGAGAACAATGCCTGACAGGGGAATGGGCGGGGAAGAGGAGCACACCCGGCCAGTGGCATGCCAGTAGTCTTGACTAGCAGCCGACGGGCCAATGGCTGAGGGAGCGCATGCAATCTCGCCACCCCATAGGCCAGAAGCCACTACCATTCGGCAAATATATATAAGAGAGATATGCAAACATGTGATTCCCCCTAAGTGCAGGATATAAAGAGCCCTGCTGAATCATACCAACATCCTCTTTCCCACACCCACTGGATGCCCCAGAAACTCCAGAGGCCAGACTCCCCTTGCTGCTGCCCCCCCACATCTGACATTTAGAGACATAGCATCTCAAACATGTGATTTCCCCTAAGTGCAGGATATAAAGAGCCCTGCTGAATCAGACCAACATCCTCTTTCCCACACCCACTGGATGCCCCAGAAACTCCAGAGGCCAGACTCCCCTTGCTGCTGCCCCCCCACATCTGACATTTAGAGACATAGCATCTCCATATATGAAGCTGCTGCCTTATGTGATTCTCCTGATTATGTGGCTGACTGATCTCCTAAAGGGGTGCACATTTTATTATTTCATTTGAACAGGAGAGTTATGATAGATTGTGAGGGGCAAAGAATACAAAGAGAGCAGTGGACACATGTATAAAGGTAAAGGTTCCCTTGCTCGAAAGCCAGTCGAATCCGACTCTAGGGTTGCGGTGCTCATCTCGGTTTCAAAGCCGAAGAGCCAGCGCTGTCCGAAAACGTTTCCGTGGTCATGTGGCTGGCATGACTAAACACCAAGGTGCACGGAACACTGTTACCTTCCCACTGAAGTGGTACCTATTTATCTACTTGCAATTTCTTGCTTTCGAACTGCTAGGTTGGCAGGAGCTGGAACTAGAGACGGGAGCTCACTCCGTCATGTGGCACCCGGGTCTCAAACTGCTGAACTACCGACCTTCCACAGCCTACAGTTCAGCGTCTTAACCACTTGAGCCACCGCAGCTCCATGGACATGTATACATAGCCTTAAATGACAACCCAGCAGATTTTCTGAACACAAGTTTACAAGAAATTGGAATTTGCTAGTTATGTGATGGAGAACTAGTGTTCTCAATGCTCAGTGGGCTCTCTGGGTACATTATCATGGACTATTCTATATCACTTCCTAGTACAAAAATGGGAATACATTTTCCAAAAACATATTCTGTACATTTATTAGATCAGATGTCAATATAAGTCTAATGATGTACTGGAGTACCCATTAATATTTCAATACCTCAAGTCATTTTGCTGCCCCAAGTGGGTAGAATGGGAGGACAGCCTCATGGTAACAGATATGGTTCTCTCCACCTCTGACTTATTTTTTGAGGGGGGGGGGGTGTTATACAGTGGCAGCTAAGGTAGAAAAGCACCTCCTCCTATGCCATGTTTTCTGGGTTCCAAGGGTATGGAAAGTGGTTCTATAGCCAATTACACGGTTGCCAACTCTGGGTTGGGAAATACCTGTAGATTTGAGGGGTAGAGCCTGGGGAGGGCAGGGTTTGGGTGTGGAGGGACTTCAGCAGGGTATAATGCCATAGAGTCCACTGCCCAAAGCAGCTATTGTCTCTAGGAGAACTGGACATCAGTTTTCATAGCTGGAGATCTCCAGGTGCCGCCTAGAGGTTGGCTTATGTTAATTTGGGGCTATGCAGTGACAGCTAAAATAGAAAAGCACCTCTTCCTATGCCATGTTTTCTGGGTTCCAAGGGTATGGAAAGTGGTTCTATAGCCAATTACACGGTTGCCAACTCTGGGTTGAGAAATACCTCTAGATACTAGGGGTACAGCCTGGGAAGGGCAGGGTTTGGGGTATGGAGGGACTTCAGCAGGGTATAATGCCATAGAGTCCACTGCCCAAAGTAGCCATTGTCTCCAGGAGGACTGATCTTGGTCATCTGGAGATCAGTTGTAATAGCTGGGAAATTTTCTGTAGAGGAAATGAAGTGCTGTAGCTGAGGAACATGGTGATTTCTGGGAGATCTCCAGGCCCCATAGGGAGACTGGCAACTCCAGTGACCATTTAAGGGAAGATTGGGATATGTATTTTACCTCAGGACATGTTCAGTGACTCCCAACAGCAACAGCAAACTGTTTAGAATGTTAGAGGGAAGGCCAATCAGGCCGCATATGCAAATGACCTCTGTGTTCCAAATGGCTATGGGGGGAGAGGAACAGCAAACTGTTTAGAATGTTGGAGGCAGGACTCAGGCAATGCAGCCAGTGGATAGGGAGACCCTCTGAATTACATATCAGGGAGCCTACTGATTTGGGAGAGTGTGGAATGTTCAGCAACGTGCCATCACCAAAAGACAATTATTATATATACAGATGTTTATTCTTTGAGCTTCTGGTTAGCAATTATACAGGAGGCAGTGAAATTTGTTTTTGGCAATTCCCCTTTTCACAGCTTCACACT
>NW_015175435.1:263150-273512 GCF_001447785.1 Gekko japonicus
CACTCTTTCTACCCAAGATGGTACTGGGAGGACCCTAGAAATATTAGGAGTCCAATTATGAACTCCATAAAGAATGTCCTAGCGCTCCAAAAGCTGACAGCAAGCAAATTATTTCTGTTTGAATCTGTCCTAGAGTCTCAGTTCAGACATTATGTAAAATCACAGTTTAATTGAACTAACTATGGTGAGTGTGACTGTCTGAATGCAGGCCACTCTGCTTACTTTCATCCATCGAACTAGGATCTGACTTAGTTTGTTAACTACGTTAGTCTTAAATACAGTTTTGCCTACGTTAGTCTTAAATACTTTCTCTAACAATCCTGGATTAATCCCTGGCTTGTTCTTAGGTGATGGTCACCAGGCAACAGAGATTTGCTTTTTTTTGCTAAGCTGCAGACTGGAAGGTCTGTAGTTCAGCAGTTTGAGACCCTAGTGAGCTCCTGCCTCTGGCCCCAGCTCCTGCCAACCTAGCAGTTTGAAAGCAAGAAATTGCAAGTGGATAAATAGGTACCACTGCGGTGGGAAGGTAACAGCGTTCCATGTACCTTGGCATTTAGGCATGCCGGCTACATGACCACAGAAATGTCTTTGGACAGCGCTGGCTCTTTGGCTTGGAAACGGAGATAAACACCACCCCCTAGAGTTGGATTCGACTAGCTTTTGAGCAACGGAAACCTTTACCTTTACTTTAAAGTATCCATGGTTTTGCCTTTGTCTTGAAGTTGTTCTGCCAAAAGGCTATGTCTACTAATTTTTAATTGGTATTAATTAGGAATAGGGTACTTCCCCAAAACCGACACACAAGGAATCAAGCTAACAGAGACAATAAAAGATAGAAGATAAGGAGACTTATTAGGGCAAACTGACAGTTGTGTAAATAAATCATTAAAATCATATATAAATTCACCAGCTCAGACCTTAGTAAATCAATCTTCATGGGGATAGGCAAAAGACATTTCCACCTCCTCTGATTTGGGAAGTTCACCTGGCTTTCTTCAGCAAGTTAGTAAGATCTTTGTTCTATCTGGTTTTTCTCTGCAATTATTTAACTTGTAATATACTGGTATGCTTGTAATATGCCTACGATGAGATACCATGCACTTAGTATGAAAATAATTAGAACTGTAACGCATCAAGTTAGGTATGTCTGGTCTCTGTGTATATTGGATTGTGAAAGGTGGTACAAAGGCTAGGAAGGTCTAAGGCAAGGAACACCTTCTCACTGACCTTATCATCTAGACAAGAAACAATTACAAGTTTGTACTGCACAGGGAGATGTCCCATGTAGACTGTTGATTGATGTAAGTATTAAGTAAAGATACAGATTCTCTGTTTCTTCTCTGAAGAAGTGAGTAGTGACTTACAAAAGCTCATACCTTGCCACCAGTTTTGTTAATCTTTAAGGTGCTATTGCACTTGTCCCTGCTCCAAAGCTAGCCGAAGACTGAGCCCCACTCAAGGTGACTGATCAATGTCAGTCTTACTTAGACTCAATCATTTTAGTTTACTCTTCATGCATTCAGAAGATCATTAACTCACGATCCAGCTTGTGAATGGCTGACAGAGTTCATCTTTAATGATAAGAGTCCGTTTGTATGACTTTGGTGAAAAAAGATGATTCTGTGCATCTCTGTTGCTGCTAGTGATCTCTAACAAAGAAGGTAAAAAAATAAATACAAGTTTTGTGGGCTTGCTAGCTACCCCAGAAGGGAACGTATGCATAACCAATGAGGAAGGCTATCTCAGAACATCTGACCTAAGGGGCTAATAAACTACAATTCCCAATATGCATTATCTTAAAGGTAAAAGGCTTATTTTCCTATACTAATACATACTGCTAGCTATGCTTAGACTGCTTGCTATGCTTACTATGTACCCTGCTAGGCCAGCACTAGCACTCTTGCTCTTTTCTACTGCTATAGACGCACTAATATGGCTAACCATCTTAATCTGTTTGGTAGTTATTTGTACCCACAAATTCTGTTTGGATGAGATTGGCAAGAGTTCCACAATGCTTCCCCTTCTCCATTCACCACTGGAAGGAAAAATGGAGTAATAGGCAGAGAAATGTCCAGTGTTCATTTCTTTTAATTAGTTTAACTTTTACCCACAGTCAAGTACAACAAGAAACTTAGTAGCCAAATTATAATTTTTAGATGCCACAACTTAATAACAAAAAGACTAAATGGCCAGTGGTGACATTCCATTAACATCAATCTGAGTTACTTACTAAGGTCACTAATTTCTTTGTAACTAATTCCTTTGTTACTGTCACATTCATATACTACAGCAATGGTGCTTGCAATATTTACTCATCAGAATGAGTTTTAACGTTATTGATATACCTGATTCTTTACCCACAATATGTGAAGACAATATCAATTTTGTCCTTTACTGAAGGACAAATATTATGAATTTAAGTCTTTGATAGGATATGTTTCAGTGTTCACTGTGGGGCATTTTAGCTGCACTGTGATGTTCATTAAAAGAGTTCAAAATCCCTTAAAGATAAATATGGAGCCTTTCGAATAATTTCTGATTTTAGCATTCACACAATAGCACAATTTCTGCCTATTTTGCATTAAAATTTACAATAGCTAAATGCTTGGAGCAAAGGTTTAAAGATAATTTTATTGTTTTGATTCCAAGAATGAAGTGTGGGAGGATGACTTCTTTTCTTGTAATGCTATCCACATATTACTCAGACACACAAAACACAAAAGGCCAGAGATTGCAGTACTGATTCCATAGAGAGAATCGCAAATGTTTATGCAGAAATAATGAAAGATATGACATTGTAGATCAGCAGTCAACAGTCCTGAGCTGGTAGAGGTGATCTCAAAGCCGGTAAGGGTTTCCTAGGCCTTTAGTTCTGGGGGGGAATTGGCTGCTATGTTTGACCCAGAATCTTTACTGGAGAAGCATGTTAATTCACCTACCCTCCCCCAAATCTTCCATCTTCATTTAGCCTAGAGAATGGATCCCTGCCTTTAGCTGGCCACATGGATCCATGATAAAGTAACCTCAAGGACAGACTACTGTAATGCACTGTATGTGGATCTTCTCACAAAGACAACTCAGAAATTCCAGCAGGTATAGAACACTTCAGCTCATTTATTATCAGGAGCTAAGCAGACTGCTACACCTATTCTGCAGCCAAGGACCCTTATATTTTCAGGGTGCCTCTCTCAATGAGACAGCTTTGTTCATCTGAGCAAAACTAGCTAAAGGTGCCACCAGGAAAGGGAGTAAGAACAACATCTGCCTGATCCACTGGGGAGAAAAGCAGCTTGGGAAAGTAAATTTTGAGTGTAAAATAACTGGATGTTGAAGGGTTAATGACTTTTCCTGCCATCATTTTACCCTTTCATGCTGAAGGCACCCACTACTGTTTTGTTTTAAAATACAAACACACCAACCACAGATTTGCAAGCAATATATAGTCTGGTCCACAGAAATGGCTAGATTGTGTCTTAAGAGAAATTCTAAAGCAACAGAGACTACTATAAAGACAATGCTATGAGTTCATTCAAAACATATTACTTTTTATAGAGAAGAATAATTTTGAAATTATCTCACTGACTGGCAAGAGCAAATATCACTGTGTGCCTCAGTCAGGATCCACATTCTTATTTCCTGTCAGGAAGTTAGCGGGAATCCAACCAGGCAGACGCAGAGACAGATGCCACTGCTGAAACGGTCTTTTTGCCAAACTATGTCCTGTGGCTCTTGAAACTGACAAATGTGCTCAATGTGCAGCCAGTGATGCTTAAGATCATCTTTGAGGAGTAAGGAGATGCAGCAACAAAATAATCGACAGCAGTGGCTGTGACTCCCTAGTTGGTCTTCCAATCAAATGAATTAGTTAATTCACTTTTTTTACTGCTTTCACTCAACCTCCCTGTCCCCTAATTAATGTCTTTGCAAAGAACATGGCACACTTTCTGACCAGTTCATTAGCTGAAGCCCCAACTGAAGTCATCAGCCCAATTCCCATGCAAGCTGTGTAATTCTGTGACTGGTTCAAAGACAATCTTTTGTCAGACTTGCATTAGAGTCTCTGGCAATAATTTTATTATTATAAGAATATATTTGAGGCAATTATAAACAGGTGTAGAATTCTCCTTCTGAGAAATCCTTAGCATTTTGGCATGAAAATCCTAACCAAGATGCTAACAATTGAACTGCCATGAAATGACTCCTAGAATGTCAAATTAATGGATTTAGGTTTTTATTGCTGCATAATTATGTGTTTGGAAGACAAAGTATATCCAGAAATATATTGAGTTGGCTAGTGTGCTATTGCTTTTATTTACAAGCAGTAAAAAGGGAAAAAAATAATGCTTCTTCACTGCATTATGATTATTGAACTACCACTTCTGGTTTACAGGGAACTTAATGTGGCCAAACAGAAAGGAAGACATGTGTGCCGCAAGTGGGGCTTGACTCACACTTAAGGCAACTGATCATGGCATAGGGATTTTTAAAAAATATTAAATGGCAAAGCTAAAGATTGTATTTTCTCAGTGCTGGGATTGTATCTTCAAAGTGTTATTTGGAAAAGATATTCCCGGTGGAGAGTGATATGGTGAGCCCAGGGCATTTTCACTAATAAACATTATAGTGTAAGCACAGATAAACTTAATGAGTAGCAAGTCCCTTTGATTTCCCTGGAATTATTTCTAAGTAAGTATGCACTGGATTGCATCTGGGATGAGTCAACAAATTTACCTAAGAAAATTTCTAAAACTCCGGCCACAGAATGGCTTAGACTACAGGCTACGTTATCAGGTGATTGGGGTGTGTGTGTGCTCGTGGCTGGGTTGCTTAGCGCCAGAGGAGATTACATGATTTCAGGTCCAATCTCCTTACCTCTGGTGACCTGTGACTCCCTCAGCCCGGGAACTCACCTGCAGCATGTTAAGCCAGATGCACGGGAACTCGCTTAAATGATCACACACACACCCCACGATCTCTGCTTCACCCAGCATGGGCTACCAAAAGCTTGGGAAACTTGGCCGGGGTGAGCAACCCTACGGGGCTCCATCAGCCATGGGAGATCGCCAGAGCAACCCGATGCCACAGCTCCTGGTGCACATCTTGGTCACAGCCTAGTGAGAGGTGGCAGCCTGAAGAGTGCTGTGTGGTGTGCTGCTGTCTATCTCAGGTGGCCTACCAGCCTTTGGGTAGTCTCTGGTGGGGGCTGGCCAGGGAGAGGTAGCCATGGTGGCACAGCACCTATGCCTGGCCAGTTTTCCAGCTCCAAAGCCATTCAGGGGTGCTATGCATGCGCAGGCGTGGCCTCCAGCTGCCAGGGGAGAGAGCTCACAACCAGACAGCAGGGGAGAACACTAAGGGGGAGTTGTCCGTGTGAGCTCCAGCAACCTGCCATCCCACTTTCGCTACCTATGCCAGCCGGTTGGGTGATGGGGGTACATTGGTTGGCAGGGGGCCAGCTGATGCACTGGATCAGGTGGGCCCATGCTGTGCCAATTCTTCTTACAGCTGCAGTAAATAAAGTTGTGACCAATTTACTTCACAGATTTTCTGAATTCAGTAGTATGTGTGTGGTTCTTTAATACTGGATTGTATATAGCCAACGGAACCTCCCCCTCTCCCATAAGATCTGGAGCATGCAACTAATTTAGGAACTGAAACATGCATATTTTAAACAGCTTTCAGCACCTTCATTTTTATCCCCTCACACCTTAGTAAAGGTTCAAGTTCCTTCGTTTCGTTCGCATTTTCTGTGTCACTGATGGACTGTTGCAAATCTGGGAGATTAGAGATTGATATGTTAGGCTGAAAAGTCGGGGAGTTAATAATTTGGGATATATGAACAGAGATCTGTTCCATTAATTATCCACAGTGTTCACATTCCATGCTTCGGCCATGCCATTTCTTCTTTTTCTTCTTTTAAATGCATAAAATGCTTGGAAGAGGAAGGACATGAATTACTTGCCCTTAGTGGTCAGGGACCCACATATCTTCAGGAATGACTCTCTCAGTATGCCCCAAGAAGAGCATTATGCTTGTGAAGTAAGAACTTCCTGGTGGCCCCTGGCCCGAGAGAGATCCGGCTGTCCTCAATCAGGGCCAGAGCTTTTTTGGCCCTACTCCCTACCTGGTGGAACTCTCTGCTGGAGAACATCCATGCCCTGTGGGATTTGTCACCTTTCTGCAGGACATGTTAGGCAAAGATGTTCTACCAGGCATTCAGTTGAAGACAGCGATGGTAGAGTATGTACTCTTATACCCTCCATTCTCTGCAAACCACGCTCCCCCGGAGGCCTGTGAAATTTGAAGATTTTTCCAACCATCTTGGAATGACTAAATTATGCTGATGAATCATTGGTGTTGTATATATTGTGTTTTTATTCTTGGTTTTGATTTTTAATTGCTTATTGTACACCCTTTTCTGTTGTAAGCCACCCTGAGCCTTGCTTGCAAGGAAAGGCGGTCTAAAAATCTACATAAATAAATAAATTGGGTGGAGGCAGGAAGCAGTGTTTCTAACTTTCACCCTGATGTTGCTTCATAAAATGATGACACCCGAATCCAATTCAGAGTGGAGGCACGGAGCAGGGGAGGGGGGGACAGTACCTCAGTGGTAGGGGAAACAATAGCTGAAACTACCAGAACCATGCAAACTGGTAGCAAGATTTAAAAACAAAACAAGTAGGCATATATGGCTTCCTGAAATCCACCAATCTGAAGCAAAACAATTCAAAACAGATTTGTCGGCTAAGATTATTGTATGCAGAACCTCTTTTTAGACATAGATAGAATCAGTAGGTGTGCACATGTGGATTGGCCATGTGGGAAGGATGAAGGACATGAATGACTTGAAAGCTACAGCAAACTGTACACGGGCAGCATTTTGTCCAAAATTTAGATTTTAAAAAATAAGCAGGATTCCACCTTGGAATTAAGACCAAGTAATTCAGAACTCAGAATTTCAGAAGCATCCCTGGCCTGTAGCAATTTTCACAAGCTTCCTAATAGGCATTAAAAAAAAGACCTTCCCTAGGTACCAGTTTAGAAACTACACCTTCACTAACCCTTTTGTTTAATGTAATCTCTGCTTCTGAAAATAAGAAGCCCCCTAAACATTCACCTAAACTACTCCAGTTTTCTGGCTCAGTTTCTAATCTGCCAACAGTGTTTCCTTTCTTGTAAGCACAGCAGGGAAATTTTGCAGGACCTCTTTTTAGACATAGATAGAATCAGTATTTATTTGAAGATAATACTTGAAGGTTATTAGGCTAGGGGGAAAATAATTCTACACTATGCAATACTATAGGAACATATAGTAAATAGGACAATTTCTAAGACACTTTAAAAAAAGAGTATATCAATAAGTTTTCATCATAAGAAAAAACCCAGAGCCTTCTTTTTATTTTAACATATTTCCCTCCCCAATAATTTTGTCCACCCTGGATACATGCTGAGCTTAGAAAATAAAAATACTATGAGTTTTTTAGTCATTTAAATAACCCAATACCACTCTAATAGGGACTAACCAAATCAGGGTCAAGGCTTAACGAACACTGAACTCGTGAAATATTCCTCTCCATTATGGGCAGGGTTCCCATAGAGATTTTAAAAAATAAAACAAAATGAAACAAACAAACAAAACATGGGTGCACACAAGAAACACAATAGGCTCTTACCAGAACTGGTAACGTCCTGTCAAGTTCTCAGGCTCCATTCAGTCAGGTTACTCAAGTCTTAGAATATGAGTTACTCAAGCTCTGAACTTGAAAAGCAGGGAAGTATTATGAAGGATTTCAAGTAGGGTTGCCAGGTTCAACTCAGTAAATATCTGGGGGCTTTGGGGGTGGAACCAGGAGCAAGGATGTGATATCACTTTTGTGATGTCACATCCTGTGATGTCACTTCCATGGCAAAGGTCAAGTGATGTCACTTCCCAAGTGCCATCCCCTTCCAATGATGTCACTTCCAGCACACTGCAACAAAACCACATTTCTTCCTGTGATGTCACTTTCTGGGCACTCCCCCAAACCCACCTCTTCCTCTGAAGTGCCTCTGCCCACAATCCAAAGCTATAAACTGCCAGAAACAGGAGGACTGAGTAAATCTTCAGTAATATGTTGCAGCTATTACAAATGCCCCCTTTCATTATCTGCATGTAATATGTGTCTGTCTGTCTATCTTCATTTGTTCATGTGATTTTATTTGTATTGTGTTGCCAAGGAGGTGAAGTATAGGAATCAAAATTTCAAATTAACAAAACATTCTTCAGAAATGCTAATATGAGTCTTATATGGTCAGCAGCTACATATGGCCATTGCTTCTATGTGACTTTGGATTTCCTGTGTGGTTCAAAACCATAATGGGAAATAAGAGTAGGAACAGCTGGAATTTGCTGATAGCTGAAGTCACAAAACCATTCAAAATAACTGTAAGACTGTATAATTTCAAGTCAGTAGACTTGAGCTGCTTAGGCATAGTTTCCCTAGGACTGACAAAAAAGAATTTATTTTCCTTATAAAAATTAAATGCTAGGTTTAAAGAAACTCACAAAAATTGCATTTGTATTATGTTTGCTGTACCAAAATATTTCACCATGTTAAAAGCCACTCTGTTTAATCACAGAATCACAGAGTTGGAAGGGGCCATACAGGCCATCTAGTCAATCAAAAGAATCCAACTTCATTCATCATGTTGTTTAAAGCTCATTGAAATAGAAATCTGACACGGATTCTGACACAGAGATCTAGTCCAGGGACTGGGAGGGAGGGAAGGAATGGGAGAGCAGAGGTGGGGCAGCTCCAGCAGATGAAAAGGGATGATGGGGCAGGTGGAAAGGAAGGCATGGGCAAATTCTCCCACTTGCCTGGCACCAAGAGTGCATGGCTGCTTCCCACTAGCAGTGAGGGGCCCACCCGCACCCCCAGCCCTAGGCTCCAAAGCAAAGTGTACGGGCAACCCCCCACCCCCTGACTCACCCGGGGAGCATGACCACAGATGCAGACCTCCTTCCCAGTCCCCTAGCTGCCAGCGACAGTGAGGGCAGGGTGGTGAGGGCAGAGCAGTGAGGGAACAGCCCCCCCTACCCCAAGCATTGATGACTCCACGACATGTGTTACTGACATGAGCCTGGGCAGGGGATGGGCAAAACTGGCCCTGCCACCCTGCTCACCTTGGGACTTGGGACTAGCCTGGACACTCGCCCCAACAAGAGATAGCAAAGACTTTACCTTCTCTGCTCCCCAGTCAGTTGGACCTGTGTGCTGAGGCAGGGGAAATCAGCACCATTGCTGCAGCAAACTAGCACACCATAGAAACTGGAGGCAAACATGTACCTCCTTGGAGGCTGCTGTGACTCTAGCCTTCATCTCTATGGCTTCCATAGAGACTTGGCTGATAGAAATACTAGAGTGTCACAACGTGGCCAACATTTTATCCTCTGCTAGCTGATTCTTACAAAGTGGAGGTTGGGATCTCAAAGTGGGAGATCCACAGCCCCCCTCCAAGGGGGCTGGCAACCCTAAATTCAAGTGCTAGTCCAGTAGCACCTTAGAGAACAAAAGGATTTTGGGGATATAAGGTTTCAAGAGCCAAAGCTCCCTTTGTCAGATACATGTAGGAAAGGAGATCCCTGGTCAGAACGTGGAAGGTGTTGTAGGGATTTAAGTTCCTACTTGTATTTGACAAGGAAGTTTTTAAAGCTTATACTTAAAAAAAAAACCATTGGTCTCTAAAGTGCCACTGGACTTGAATCTAACTCTTCTACTGCAGAGCAATACAGCTACTTGAAACTATGTTGATGGGAAGATTTCAGGGATCTCATGGACTCCCCCCCCTCACATCTCTTATATATAATTCTGTTTTCGAGTGGCAACATTCCATGCACTCCCTCAGCCATTGGCCTGTAAGCCGCCACTCGAGTACTCATATGCCATTGGCTGGGTGCTGGATCTGCTCCTCTTCCCTGCCCACTCACCCTTTAACCACCGTGCCATGTCAGAATTACTGGCAAATGGCTTTCTCTCTTGACAACAATGCTTTTCCTGCTTGCCTCCTGTGTGTGACTAACTTTCTCCTCAGTGGTTGTTGATAGGTGTAACAAAATGGCAGTTACCTGTGTTTATAAGATGGCTGTGGTTCTTTGTTTAAAATGTTCACAGTTCCCAGCTGCCCCAAGGCCAAAAAGTGCAGGAAAACAGGGACTGTCCCAAGGCAGTCTTCATCCCTGGGAGCAGCAGAAATTCAGCCACTCCACAGTCGGCTGGACTAGGGAATGAATGGAAGTTTCCCTGCTCTCTTGGGCAAGAGAGAGAGGCTGCAGTACAGGTGAGCCCACAACTTCCAGAGATAGAGGGTATTGTGTGTAGG
>NW_015175435.1:273607-284418 GCF_001447785.1 Gekko japonicus
AAGGAGGATTGGTAGAATCTATGGAAGCCAGGGTTTGGGGAGGGGAGAGGCCTCAGCTGAAAAGAATGTCATAGAGTCCAACTCCAAAGCAGTTATTTTCTCCGGTGGGGGATAGATCTGTTGTCTGGAGTTCAGTTGTGATACCTGGTGATCTTCAGGCTCCACCTGGATTTCAGGTGTAGCAGTCAGTGCTTCAGAGCAGAATCTGCTAGATCCAGGTTCTTGCTGTAGAAGCTGAGTGGGTGATTTTGGACCAGTCACAGACTTTCAGCCTAACCTCCCTCACAGGGTTGTTGTGCAAGTCAAAAGGTGGAGAGGAGAATGATGTAAGCTGCTTGGTCCCCATTGCAGAGAAAGACTACTTTTCCTCCTGGAAAACCATTGTTGCCAATCTCCAGGTGAGGGCTGGAGATCACTCAGAATTACAACTGCTCTCCAAATGGCAGAGATCAGTTCCCCTGCAGAAAATGGTGGACTCTGTGGCAGTCAGGGCTTCAGAGCAGGAAAGAGGCTGCAGGTGTGGGGGGGAAATGGAAAGGTGAAGAATGAGGGGGAATAAAGGTAGGCTGGCTGGGAAGGAGATAGGGTTGCCAACTCCAGGTGGGAAATTCATGGAGAATTGAGGGGTGGAGTCTGGAGAGGGTGAGGTTTGAGGAGAGGTGGGACCTCAGGTACTCCACCGAACCAGCCATTCCCTCCTGGGAAACCACTGTTGCCAATCTCAGGAGGGGGTGGAAATCACTCAGAATTACAACTGATCTCCAGGAGGGAGGGGCGAGGAGATGGAAAGCTGAAATCAGAGGGGCAGATAATGGCAGGTTGATGCTTGGCTGGGAAGGAGATAGAGTTGCCAACTCCAGATTGGGAAATTCATGGGGATTTGAGGGGTGAAGCCTGGAGAAGGTGAGGTTTGAGGATGGGTGGGACCTCAGACAGGTACAATGCCATAGACTCCACCCTCCAAACCAGCCATTTCCTCCTGGGTTAACAATTGTTGCCTATCTCCAGGTGAGGGCTGGAGAGCACTGAAAATTACAACTGTTCTTCAGGTAGCAGAGATTAGTTCCTCTTGAGAATATGGTGGACTCTGTGTCATTATACCCTGCTTAGGTTGCCACAGCAAATTGACACTGAGTGTACAAGCCTTGTCACTCTCCCAGAGCCTCTTTCTAGAGCTTATTGTATTTATTTCCAAAACGGACCTTATTCCTAGTGTGTGTGTGTGTATATATTGTACGTCATAATACATAGATTTTATATGTATATTGTATAAATTACATATAAAAACATATAACTTTATGTAAAGAATATGAACGTATCTACAAAAGCAACATTATGGTCCAGCAGCCAAAACCACTGAAAAACCAGCCCAACAAATAAGAAATGAAAGCTGTTACCAGTCACTCATC
The DNA here is from genome assembly GCF_001447785.1 of Gekko japonicus. Classification (NCBI taxonomy): domain Eukaryota; kingdom Metazoa; phylum Chordata; class Lepidosauria; order Squamata; family Gekkonidae; genus Gekko; species Gekko japonicus. Next base: position 275,017 of record NW_015175435.1, read on the forward strand.
CCTAGTGTATCTGTACCTTTCCTATCCCCATACAGACCATGCTCTGCCTGTGCCCATGCATCAAGAATGAAGGTGGGAGAAATGGGGTTCACTTGTCCTATGCAGACTTTACAAGAGACACGTTCTTAGAGAGTTCTAAACATCTCATAATGAAGGTGTTATAAGGTGCAATTAGAGAGAGAGAGAAAGATAAAAATTACGTTTTGAATATTACCACTAATATTTTTCATTTGCTGATTGTCATAAATGCTATTTACAAAAAATAGGCTATTTGGTTAGAAAAGCAATTGCATGAGGAGGAGGGAGGAGACACCAAACTACAAGGAAGGATGCAAAGGTGAGTAAAATCTAAATCTGCAGGTAACCCTGTTGCAAATGAATGAATCAGAGTTCTGATACTCTAAGATCAGAGGTCTGCTGTGGCTCAAGGATATGGGTTATTTAGTTAACAGCCATTTCACTGTCTACCTACTTCTACCTACCAGAATTCCTATGACTTGATGTGAGTTAGTTGGCAACCTTAGTTTCTAATAATTAGTTTAAACATATTTAACCCTGCAGAGTAAAGGTCAGGGATGCATGCTGAACTCTATTTTCTATCCTTACATGCATGATTAAATGGTAATTAAATTTTAATGAAAAGTGTAGGCTGATTACAATTAACATAATCACACGAGTCAGTTCATGTCCTCATGGTGTTTTACATGCTGTGCTAAGCCAGCAACACAATAGACCCTTGATGGGGTCCAAACATTTTGTGAGCAAAAGACATCTGCATTCCTCCAGTTAATCGACTATGCTGGCCTACTTAATAAAGGGCAAAAACATTAATATGTGCAGGGATTTCTAGCATACATATATACATTTCAAGAAATTTGAGGAAGACACAAATATCACCCCATGGTTTTTCTAAAATTTGAAATTGGATGATAACAACTTAAAATCTAATTGCAACCATGGGAATTAGTCACAAGATCTCTGCTATCATAGACCAAATTCTGGTTCATGTTAATACTGTTGTAAGGGCCTCATATCCTGGAGACTCTTCGCCTGCTGTTTTGATAACACGTAGGAGAACATTCCCAACAAATAGGCTAGTTAGTCACTTCCCAGACAAATATTATCTGGCTTTAGGTCATGACACTGAATGAGAACTGTCACAAAGGCAGCACTTTTCACCTGCAAGGCTGTGTGTTAAGGAATCTTACAAAGGCTGCCAAAACTTTGATTCCACAGCAATGTAAAACAATATCAAGCCCTGAGAACACATACAGAGAGATACAATGTGCATGGATGTGCACATGCACACACATTTTTTCTCTGTTGACAGTTGTTGGCTTTCAGTGACAATATGCTCAACTACCAGACAGATTAACTATATCAACAGCAGAATCAGAGAAAGAATAAGGTCAAGAAGGTTTGTTTCCTTCTGACTGTTCTTTGACCAATGCATTCAAGCTCTGAACTTAGCAGCTATGTTATATTAGCCAAGGCTCATTAGAAAGACATTTCTTCTGCTTATTAATTGCAGTAAGATAAATTCTCATAAAACAGACCGTTGCTTGGAAATTTTGCTGCTGATATTGCAGAAAAGTTGGACATAGGCTGTGTTCAGATGGGCAGTTTCATCTGTTGCTGTTACTGTTCCTTTACTAATTTAAAGTGCATGGTCAGACAGCAACATCTGTCTGTTGTGACGCAGTCATCTGATTCCACCCCCCCTGCTGCGTGTTTCTTTGATACCTGAGAAAGTCCGGTCCTGTTAATCTGAGCTGGTTCCAAAATGGATTGCTTGCTGCACACCCAAGTCATCAGGCAGGTCTGACTGGTCTCTTGTTTTCCAGCTGCCATTTTGTTTTACTAGTTAGCGAGGAACACATAACTGCATATACAAACCTTTCTCTCTCTCACACCCCCAATGGGGCTGCTCAAAACTTTGTTTTCTTTCTAAAAACTCTCAAAGAAAGACAGCTTTTTCCTGTCGTTTGGGGAATGGGTAAACTGAAAATATTAGAGGGAGGTGAACTCCATATCCCAGCAGTCTCAGTAAGTGCTTGGACACATGCTCAGATGGCAAACTTTTTTAAAAAATGGTCAATAGCCCCATGAACTACATATCCCAGCAGCCTGATCAGTGCTTGTGGGCATGCTCCAAGGACAAACTTTTTTTTAAAAAATGGCTGACGGACTGACTCCCTGACTGATGCCATTTGAGCATGTAAAAGCGCTTTGAAGAGTGCTAAAAAGGGTGAGTCTGATCATGACAAAATAATCTGGCTCAATTAGAGGTGGGGCAACAGTGGATTGAACTGCCCATCTGAATGCAGTCATAGTCATACACTACTGAAGCAGAGCAGAAGACACTTTTTCGTGGTTTTATACCATGCTTCCATCACACTGTTTGAAAAATTGAAATCACATGGGCAGGGCTAGCCATGCAGGTCTTGTTATGCGCTTGCTTCCTCCTCTTCTTGACTGGCAACAGTCAGGAGAGAGTTATTTGCATGCTTCCACCCATTCCAGATGTCATGGTACAAAACCACAGAAAATACAGCTGCATCAAATATGAGATTGGCACATTGCCGGCTTTAGACAAGGGGATGGATACACTGGCCTTTTCCACAATAGTTTGAGCTACAGTGTACCCTTGTGGAAAGAAAGCATAACGTTTAAGGCCTTGCCTTATGGGACAGAATAGAACAGAACAGAACAGAAGTGGGACCCACGATACTTGCGGGGGGAGTATTCCCCACAGCTCCCAGCCTGCAGAAGCAGGAGGAGCTCCGCAGGAGGAGGAAGCGGTAGCAGGTGAACTCAGGAGGCGGGCCCACCAGGCCCAGCAAGCCTTCTCCCTTCTCCCCCAGCACTGGTGGCAAGGCCTGAGTGGCCCACAGCCACCAAGTCTTTTCCCACACACCCCTCCCCAGTGGCGGCAGCGGCGGCGAGGCCTGAGTGGCCCACAACCACCAGACCACCAATCCTCTTGACCCCCCTCCATGGCAATGGCAGAAGCAAGACAGTTGTCAGGGCGTTCTCTGCGCATGCACAGGGAAAGCTTTTTTACTTTTAGGGGGATTTAAGTATCCCCCGTATAGTTTTTTTTTAACTTTTCAGATTTTTCTGCACACCTGGGGACTGCCCCAAGTGTGCAGGAAAATCTCTCTGCCCCCTAAGTGCCCCTGATGTGCAGATTCAGATATCTGCACAGAGGGGGCCTCTTGGCTATTAGATGTACAGATAGAATAGAATAAAGTTTATTGTATGTGGCCATTGGCTGTCACAATTCCATATAAAACTGGATCCCTAATATCTTAAAATACACATTTAGTTATTAAATTCAGTAAGAATTAAATTCATTTGTATAACATCTAAAATATTTAAAATGCCTCAAATTAAAATAGTATACATTTACAGATTCCTATTCCAATTGTAACAATTTTAATGCCTTGCATCTCAGTAAGCTGCATTCCTAAGAACCACCTTTGCTCTAGCTTTCCTGGCTGCTAACACAAAAAGCACTACCTTATAATATACCAAAGGATTCCCGTCTGACAACAGAAAAATTAGCTTGTCACTGTCAGAAAAATTGTGCCATTGATTAAGTATTTGAGATAAAAATCTATTTCTAAGTTCTGAATATAGTGGACAAACCATTACGTAGTGAAACAGATTTTCAATAGAAGTTCCACAAAGACAAATATGTTGTTCTAGGGGAAATTTTAGATGTCTTCCAGTCAGTACTTCTGATAGCATGTTCTGAAATCATAATGCCGTGAATGCCACTCGTAGGCTATGTGCAGTAATGTTTATCAAATAGGAGGCTCTTAAATGATCTTTCTTTAAGTTTTTATACCAAGGGACAGATTTTGACAGAGCAATTAACTGGTTATCTATTAAAGCTTCTCCATTATATACCCATTGTTGCAGATCTTGAATATTCCCTAAGGGTCTAAGCAAGTCATCTGGTACAGAGTATCAAGAAGTGATATTATTAAAAAAAATACAGAGCGGATTTTATCCTTACTTAATAGGGCACAATAACTAAATTTACTAAATGATTCACTAGGTAACAACTGGTATTTCTTTCATAATTTTAGGATAGCTAAATGGGCTTGACCTTATGGGACAGGATCTGGAGCGATCTGTACACTGCTAAATTTTATCAGTAATCTATGATTTGAAACAACTCTGTATATTACTATATATGTTGAAATTTTCTGAATCTAAAAATGCAAATGTATTTGCAAGGTGTATAACATTAAATTAAAATTTGACTACCAACTCTATAACACTAGATTTTATATGTAAATGTCTATAACATCATGGTCCTTTTAAAACTGAAATAAAAACACATTCAGAATGGTAATCTGTAATTAAAGGAACAGATGATAGGATGTGTAGTCTGATCTTCACCCACTGCTTTCACATTCCAGGTATCTTTCCCAAAATATTTGCCCGTATGTGTACATAGGTGGTGTTGGGGGGAAACGCTTCTAGGTAAGCGATTTAGAGAATGGAAACAGCAAATGCAAGGATTAAGCACCCCCTCAAATCTCTCATTCTAACTGCTCTTCCAGATGTATTATCCTGTTTAAAAAGGCCATCACATCTGTGTATAGTATTAAGATTGGACATTAGCAGCAAAAGTAATCCACCACTCCACCTGCAAAATGGAGGTGCACAATACCGATCTCTGAAAAGTCTAGATTAATTTATATAGCAGCAAAAGTAATCCACCGCTCCACCTGCAAAATGGAGGTGCACAATACCGATCTCTGAAAAGTCTAGATTAATTTATATCTTCCATTTGCTATGTCATTAAATTTGAAGGGGAAAGGGGAATATAGTATATAGAATAAAGTATACATTGTATAGTTTATTGCTATCAACAGTAAGTATTTTAATAACCTACAAATTAAAGTGCATACAAAGGAAGCACCTTCTTCTTTAAAAAATCTTTGTAGGTTATTGTGAAAAATACCTAATACAGAATGTATAGCCAGTAGGCTTTGGTGATAAGACTGGTACCCAAGGCATACCAATACCATACAAGCACTTAGTAGTAAACACATGAAAGGCCAATTTTGCTTGTACTAATGGAAAACAGAAATTCACCTACTTGAGAACTGGATAGAAAAACCAGATTTGCTGATGAAGAAGTCACTGTCAAACTGTAAAGTCAGAGAGTTGAAAGTGCTATAAATGTCCTCAGGAAGAGCAGACCCACTCCACTCTTTAAGTAGAATACTGCTTTCAACAGGGCCGTCCCACACCTTTAGGATGTCATGAGCCATCTCAGTGTCAAAGACAATAAAATGCAGACTGCAAATGAAAGAATAACATATGATACATGTCATTCTGGGCCACCTTTGATATACTGTATTTGAACAAAAAGCAAAGAATAAGGAGTAACACATCAAGAAAACCAGGGCCATAGTACAACATAGAGTCAAGAATGTTTATAGAATGCAATGAGTAATATATCTAACACAAAGTAAGAAATTATGTGCAACTGCAAGAAAAATAAAAGGATTGCTGCCATCAATCTCCACTGGTTGGTAGCAGACACATCCAAAAATTTCTGCTAACACTTATTTTTTTAAGCATTTATTTCCTGTACCTCAGTTAGATACTGGGTTTTTAGGGGGGCTAAAATGATAAAAGGTAAAATAGTATAAAGTTCAATTCCAATTTAAAATTGTCAAACAAAACACTAAAGTAGACATAAACCATCAAAAGCAGAATGAAATATAAAAATAATGATGTATAAAACTATCAATTTAAGCCACAAGAAAAGTATGGAAAATCCTAATATCAAATAAAAGCATGGGTGAAAAAAAGTCTTCATCCAGCACTGGAAAGACATCCAACTTTGTGGCAGGCTAGTCTCCAAGTTGAAGGAATATCAAAGTTGTTTTACCACCACTGAAAAAGCCCAGCTTCAAGCTGTCATCCATCTCCCCTTTGAACTTGTGGACCCTTCAGATATCCTATATTTAAGCCTTGAAAAGTAATAAGCAAGCACTGGGCCAGGAAGCAAAGGGAAGCCAATGAAAATGTTCTAACACTGTCAAGATGTGGTCTTGATATCCAGAACCAATCAACAATTTTGCCCCACAGCACTCTTCTTCAACTGATGTTTCTGAACCATGTTCACAGGCAGTTCCATATGAACCACATTATGGTAATATAACTTGGATGTGATCAATACTTGGATAATTGTGGCCAAATCCTGCTTTTCTAAGAAGGGTTGTTGTTGGTTAAATATGTTACATGCAACAGGAGATCTGCACCTCCATCTAGAGAGGCAGGTCAAGCTGCAAACTGTTGCTCTGAGAAACTGCAACCACAACAGGAACAGACTCACACCTCAGAACTGGCTTGGTTGGGGAGGCTATGACTGAATGGCAGAGCCTCTGATTTGCATGTAGAAGGTCCCAGACTCTACCCCTGGAATCTCTAGTTAAAAGGATCATGTAGTAGATTACATTAAAGACCTCCACCTGACACCCTGGAGAGTTGCTACCAGTCAAAATAGACAGCTTTGACCTCGGTAGACCAATGGTCTGATTCGGTATAAGGCAGTATCATGTGTTCACCTGGCAACATTACTGGCCCACAGTACTATCATCCTAACTGAATCCATCTTACCTGATTCAAAGAAACAGAGCTGCACAGTATCAGCATATGACACCAGTTTGGTGTAGTGGTTAAGTGCACAGATTCTAATCTGGGAGAACCGGGTTTGATTCCCCACTCCTCCACTTGCACCTGGCTGGATGACCTTGGGCAAGCCTTAGTTCTGATAAGAGCTGTTCTTGAAAAAGAGCAGTTTCTGTCAGAGCTCTCTCAGCCCCACCTACCTCACAGGGTATCTGCCATGGGGAGGGGAAGGGAAAGGAGCTTGTAAGCTGCTCTGAGACTCCTTTGGGTAGTGAAGGGTGGGGTATAAATCCAATCTCTTCTTCTCTCTTCTCTTATCAAAAGCTCCAGATGTACTCTCACAAAACATGGGGGGCATGATAAATCCCCTTGGAACCCCATATTGTAGCCCAGAGGCACTGCCTTACTCTAGGGTAGCGCCAACAGTAGGGACACCCCACTTTCTAACCTGAGCCAAAGACTCACAAACTCAGGCCAAGGAAGGCACTCTTGGCCTGAAACACAGAGCTAGCCACAGCTCTGGAAAAAGGGTCTCCATTTTCAGATGGCAACAAGGCAGCCCTCCCTCAGACCAAACTTCCAATCTTCCTCCCCTCCACCCAGCAACGGTATGCATATAAAATCCTCGCAGGTTCTACCCATTAAGAAACTACATTTCTAAAGGCTATTCAGAGGCCACTCTGCTAATAGCCCTTCTGTCTCCAGAACTTCACCTAGCAGACCAGCAGGTCTGTAGTCTATTTTATTTATTTATTCATTTATTCAAATGTATAGCCTGCCCTCCCCGCAAGCGGGCTCAGGGCAGCTCACAAATAGGGCAATATACACCAATAGTTAAAACAGTTTTTTAAAAAACCCAATATTTACAACAACATAAAGTGCTATAGATGTTACAAAAAACTTCAATCACAAGATGGTATCCTGGGGATGGTAGTCCCAGTTCCGTGGCCTCCTGGGAATGTTAGTCTCAATTCAGTGGTATGGGCTCCACACGGTATTATAAATAAGTTGTCATAGGGCCATCATACGCCCCAATGTTACCTAAACCAGTTGTTGTTGGTGTGGCAACAATGGAGCAATAATGATGATGCAGTAGTGATAGTGCGACAGTGGCAGCTCCTACTCAAAAGCCTGGTGGAAGAGCTCTGTCTTACAAGCCCTGTGGAACTGCACAAGGTCCCGCAGGGCCTGGATCTCCTCCAGGAGCTCATTCCACCAGGTAGGAGCTGCCACTGAAAAAGCCATGGCCCTGGTTACAGCAAACCTGGCATCTTTAGGGCCTGGCTATTGCAGCCAGTATTCTGATTTTATTGAGCAGGCTAATGTATTAATGGGCCAATTTAAAAACAAAGGCATCACCAGGAGATGTTGTGTCCCCGACCGTAGTGCCCTTGGGGAAACATATGGGGAAAGGCGGTCCCTTAGGTATGTCGAACCCTGGCCATATAGGGCTTTAAAGGTAAGAACCAGCACTTTGAAGTGAATCCGGTATGCTATTGGCAGCCAGTGCAGCGCTTTCAACACAGGCTGGATGTGCTCCCGCCTAGTGAGGCCCATCAGCAACCTGGCTGCAGCATTCTGCACTAGCTGCAGCTTCCGGATTTGCGACAAAGGCAGCCCCATGTAGACAGTGTTACAGTAGTCTAACCTCGAGGTGACCGTCACGTGGATCACTGTGGCCAGGTCATCGCGGTCAAGGAAGGGGACCAACTGCCGGGCCAGCCGAAGATGGTAGAAGACCGACTTGGCAGTGGCTGCCACCTGGACCTCCATAGTTAAGGAGGAGTCTAGGAGCACTCCCAAACTCCTAACCTCTGGCGCTGGTGCCCCATTGAAGGTCAGGAGAGGGAGCCCCAGACCTGAACCGACCCAACTCAGGCCCAGGACCTCCGTCTTCGCTGGATTTAGTTTCAGCCGACTCAGTCTGAGCCAACCAGCCCGGTGAAGATCTTCTGGGCTAGAGCTAGACTGGCCGCCCAGCATCACATAGAGCTGGGTGTCATCTGCATATTGATGACACCTAAGCCCATACCTCTGGGCAATCTGGGCAAGGGGGCGTATATAGATGTTAAACAACATCGGGGACAGTACCGCCCCCTGAGGCACCTCACATTCAGGAAGATGTCTCCAGGACAGCTGGTCCCCTATCGTCACCCTTTGTCCCCGACCTTGGAGAAAAGAGACAAGCCATTGGAGGGCGAGCCCCTGAATCCCCACGTCAGCAAGGTGGCGGGCCAGCAGCTGGTGGTCGAGCGTGTCGAACGCGTCTGACAGATCTAACAAAAACAGAGCCGCTGTCATGCCTGCCCTTGACTCAGCCCCAGAGCCAGCTCCTGACAGCCTAAGAGGGGAGGATTCAGTGTCTTTAAGAGCTGAAGAAGCATCAGGATCTGCACCTACTGTAAGTACTGAGGAGGATACACAGCAATCTGAGTCAACTACAGGACGGTTTGCACCTGGGATTGAGCAGGCCATAAGCAGCTCACCACCTGCATCTCCCCCACCTGTAAGTAGGCTTAGGGATCAGAGACGTCAGGAGCTGGCTAGCCGACAAAAAGAAGCACGTCCAAGAGAGTGGAGATCCTTGAGCCCTGAGTTTTAACAGCAGCCAGGACCTTGCACACAGGTGCTAATGAGTTAATGGGCCAGAGCACTATTTAGTAGGGCCTCTGGCCATGAGTAAGTTGTGCTGGCAACCTCGTTCGTAGAGAGAACAAAAAAGGGAAAGAAACTAAACCT
>NW_015175436.1:0-11841 GCF_001447785.1 Gekko japonicus
AAATCAATAAAAACCTCCCCTCAGGGGAAGGAGGAAAAAAACCCCAATACGACAGCCCTCAGTTACATCAACGGGCAGGGTGAAATTGTCTCCCGTAGTCTCTGCCTCCTGGCTCTAGACCTTTGGGCCTGGTGCATACTGCTGCACATCTTTCCCATTGCCTCACACATCACTGGCAAGGCCAATGTGCAAGTGGACCTGCTCAGCCGAGGTCTCTCTCAGCATCACGACTGGGAGCTGAACTGGACCTACCTACGTCTCATGTTTCAATAGTGGGGTACGCCTCACGTCGACGTCTTCGCCACCAGGTGCAATTGAAGTGCAACCTGTTTTGCTGCAGGGGAGCACAAGATCCCAAGGCCTTGGGAGACGGGCTCCTTTACCCATGGGACAACTTCCTGTATATGTTCCCCCCTCTGCTGCTGCTGCTGAGGACAGTCCAAAGACTCATGAGGGTCCACACAAGGTGCATCCTGATCGCCCCCTGGTGGCCGAGGCAACCTTGGTTCGCCAACCTCCTCTCACTGGCCAAGGCTCGCCATTCTCTCCCACCGGTGCCGGATTTGCTCCTGGCGGAGGGAGGAGCTCTGTTATTCCATGAGGTACAGAAGCTCAAGCTAACAGCTTATCCCGTTGACAATTAACATTCTCAGATAGAATCACTACTGTGCTACTCAATACCAGGAAGGATTCTACCCGACGTTTCTTGGCCTCTGTACAGCCCTCTGACATGCCCCCCCCCCCCCCGCTGTTCACCCTTTCGCTGGCAGAGAAGGGCCTCTCACACTCCTCAATCAGGGTGTATTTGTCGGCTATTTCTGCCTACCATCCAGGCTTCGATGGTTTCTCTATTTTTTCTCATCCGGTCTCAAAAAAGTTTCTTAAAGGTCTCCTCTACCTATATCCACTGATCCATTCACCGGTGCCCTTGTGGGACTTGCCGATGGTACTACGCCATCTGATGAGACGGCCCTTTGAGCCTATGGCAACTTGCGAGCTAAAACATGCAGCTTGGAAAACTGCCTTCCTCGTTGCCATTACCTTGGCCAGGAGGGTGGGCGAACTTGTGGACCTTTGTTATGACCCACCCTTCCTTGTCTTCCTACTGGACGGTGTGAGACTGGTGCCTGATTTCTCTTTCTACCTAAAGTGGTCTCCAAGTTCCATCTCAGCTCAGAGATCTTCTTGTCGAACTTCTTTCCTAGCCCAAAAGATGGCCAACAGCGTCTCCTCCATGCACTACATGTTAAGAGGGCGCTACTTTTCTACCTTGACAGGACACGTTCAAGTAGGAGGGACAATCACCTATTTGTCTCCTTCTCCAGTCACTCCACAGGACAAAAAATCTCAGCACAACGTCTCTCCAAATGGATTGTTGAGACTATTAAGCTGTGCTACGAGTTGGCTAAGTGCCCATTGCCTTTGCCTGTGCAAGCGCACTCCACACGTCTACAGCCTTCTTGAAGGGTTCTTCCCTGTCGGCGATCTGTGGGGCTGCGATCTGTGGGTCTACTCCGAACACCTTCATCAAGCACTACGCTGTTGATGTTTGTGAACGCCACAGAGTGGACCTTGGTTACTTAGTCCTTTCGTTGGCAAAGCATTGAATTTGTGACAGCTCCCACCTCCAGGTGAGCCACTGCTTTTCAGTCTCCCATAAGTGTGATGCACAGAGACCATGAAGAAGATAAACAGGTTGCTTACCTGTAACTGATGCTCGAGTGGTCATCTGTGCAGTCACACCACTCGCCCGTCCTTCCCCACTGCTGTCGCTTCAGTACTTTTCTCTGGTTATTGACATGACAGTGGCCAGAAGGAACTGGCAGGATGTCCGTGCCCCACCTCCTTGGGCATGCGCAGTGGGGTTCCCACACATGCCTGGGAGGGAGGCACGTGAGCTTTGCATACCACCGATTTGGATCAGCGCAGGCGCATAATCCCATAGGTGTGACTGCACAGATGACCACTCGAAGATCATCCGTTACAGGTAAGCAACCTGTTTGTACATCCACAAACTTACATGGCAAAATTCCAGGAAAACAAGACAGACTTTGCCTGGCATCTGTAAAACAGAAGAAAGGAACCAGGCAGACCTCCCCAGGAGAGAATTCCCTCAAGGGAGCAGACCAGAAGAAATGGCCGTCCCTCTGCTTACCCCTTGCTGAATCTGAAAAGGGCAGGGAGCCGGTGACTCTGAAGCTGATCTCAGCAGATCATTATTGCTGTTTCCTTTAATTTATATTTATTTCACATTCTAGTTTTGTAATGATTGAACATGATTAATAAACAATTATCTTATTAAATCTTTCACCAGATCCTGAATAACTAAAAATAGTGCGCGCTCCTTGCCACCAAACTCATAAAAACCATACCAAATGACAGGCCATCTTCAAGAGAGATTTCACTGTGCTTCGCTTCTAAGATTTATTTAGTAGTTGTTGAGCTTATCTGTTTCCAGCCTTTGCAGACTGTTCAAGCACTGGGTAATATGCCGCACCCTCTGCCATGACCATTCACACAGCTGACCAACCATGTGGAATGGCTCCCCGTTTTCAAAACTGGTTTCATCAGTTGCACCCTAGATGAATTAGATTTTAGCTCAATACTTTGATAACAGTAAAAAGGTTGGGATGGGCTTCGACATTTTTAAAGCGGAAAATGCCGGGAGAACTGTTTGTAATTGCCTTGTGACAAGGCAATTGTTGATTTCTTGAAGGAGCTAGATAGAGACAATGTCTGAATTTCCTGCAGTTCTAAATTTAGGTACAAGGTCTATGTCAAAGTGCTAGCGAAGGTCCAGAACCAAAATAATAATTATTACATATCCTTTGCCCTTCAAGATGAAATTGTGACGGGGAGCTAAAAATATTATCTTCTCTGAGACCATCCTCCTAGTGGGTTGCAGAAATGATGAACAGTATTTGGAAGTGGCTGAAACAAAGTATGGAGTAGAAGACATATTGCTTGGCAGATTCTGTCTTATTTCCATGTGTTTTAACACAGAGGAAACTGATGCAAGATTAATGACTTGAATGGAATATCAAGGAAATATCAAGGAAAATGAACAGAAAAGTGAAATACTCCCCTTGCCCCAATTTTGCTTTCATACCTGACTATGTTCATTAACTTGACACAAATGCATGAAATATTTAGTCGTATAGTGTTAAGCAGGGAAAGCACTGCCCATTGAGCTAAGCGGTGCCAACTGAGAGATCTAGTTACTGCAAACTTGGTTAATGGGCAGAGGACAATTATTGCCTCTTAGGCTTCAGCCCCAAACCATCACAATGACAGGGAGATACATTATGGTATTAACATGTTCTTCTTTTTAAAACTACACAGTTAGTCAGAACTTGATTCAGTTATTCTACAAGCGGTTAATCACATCCTCAATCTTTCCTATATGGAAGATTGTTAAGGGAGAAACATTTCAGTCACCAAAGTATAAAGAAAATGATTTAGTACTTCCCAGTAGATATCCTAAAAATGCCTTTCACATGCACCTTTCTACCTTGTTAACTTTTTGGTTCAGCTCTTGGGGCTACTCAAGAAAAGGTGTGTTTCTCCAAGACCCAGGCAATGAAACAGCAGAGATGAAGCCACTACCTCCTTAAAGCCATTTACTCCAGGTTGCCTCATTGGGTTTAATAGCACTACTTCAGAGGCAACGGATCATGGCTTGTGTCATGAATGCCTTCATATGAAACTGATGTAAAATATTTTTATTTCAACTAATTTATTAAAGGCAATTTGGATTGCAGATGTTCAATATTTCTTTTCAGTCGTCTCTGACATTTGTTTTTAAAACTGGACTAAAGCATCAACCATATTAAACTGGCTGCATTCACATCACAAGAAGTCATTATTAATTCCAGTTTATTGTGAGTGACCTCCAAGCGCAGGCTGCCCCCAAAGTGGTTTGTTGGTGGGATTCCGGTTTGTACTTGATTTGTTAACTGCAATTAATAGCAAATTGTGTTTTTAATATATACTAATTCAGAAACTTTCCATTTCTTCCTCAGCCTCAGCTGCAGAAAAAGTTAGCAATTGAGGTGGTGTTAAGTTATTGAAAGCACTTTCTCAAGACATGCCATCTCTCCCTGTGTCTTCTCCCCACATACTTCCATTTGTAACGATATGAGCTTATGTTTGTATTTCTGTATAGTGGTGATGCTGCTTATGTGTGTCTCTAGCATGAATACCTATGCATTATGTATTCAGGGATTGCTGTATGTTGTGTGTTGCTTTGTTCTGGAAATCACCTCTGAAATGTTTCTTGTTTCAAAAACAAGTCTCACTTACCACCTAGTGGTGTATAAGACTAAAGAGCTAGAACTTGTGGCTGCCAGACAATCTTAAGATCTCCTGGCTATACTACACATAATGACACCCAATACTTATTAATTATTATTACTTCCATTAGTGTTGACTCCTCAGATAGAACAGTGTGGCTCTTTTATCTCTTAGGGAATTTTAACAGGCACTAGGACATTTAGTCACGTGGTTTTATTCAATTGGCCAACATACACAATAGAAATTGCTCCACACAAAACAAGCATTTCACAACCCCCTGCTGCCATGTCTTCCTTCCTATAAAAAACAAACACCCCCCCCCCTTTGTTCAAACTTCCTTTGTATCCTAGAAGAGAAAATGTGAAAAGTGGTACAGATGCTGAGAGTTGTGCAAAATCTATTTTCTTTAAAAATGGTTAAAAAAAAAAAAAAAGATGTTTAGGGAAATAGGGTTGCCAACCTCCAGGTGGTGTCTGGAGATCTCCTGCTATTACAATCTCCGGGTGACAGAGATCAGTTCCCATGGAGAAAATGGCCACTTGGGAAGGTGGACCCAAAGGGATTATACCGCATGGAAGTCTTTTCCCTCCTCAGACTCTACCCCCAAAATGTCCAGGTATTTTCCAACCCGGAGCTGGCAACCCTATGTGAGTGGCTAGTTAGAAAGGATAACAGGCAAGGTGCTGAGAACTGACTTAGCTGAAAGTGGCCAAAAGACCTCTAAGGAGGTTTGGATTGTTCTTGGTTTCCTTGTCCTCTCCCTGTTCATTCATTGCAACTGACCAATAGGAAGTGGGCAGCATACATAATGAGGCTTTGCCAACAGCCACACAAGGGAGCTCAGGAGAACATCAGTGAATTCTGACTGGAGGTGGGGAAAAGAGGCAACCACTGTTATGTGCATCTGGTAGACTAATCAGAGCTTGTTCAACAAGCTGTGGTTTAAGCAAGCCAGAGATAATGTCTGAATAGAACCATTCCATCCATATGCAGCTATTGCTCGTAGGACTGCTAATGAATGTTTAGAATGCTCTAACATGGCCTTCCTATAGACTTGATGGCATTTTCACTGTCAAAAAGACATAAGCAGACTGACAGACTTTGTTCTCTTCCAAAAAGGCTAGGGAAGTTCTTTTTAAATCTCTTTACCACATAGTTAAAAAAATCAGATGCCAAAGGCCGACTCAGAATGCTTTTTCTATAACATATTATAGTGATTTGCAAAAACAGGAATAAATCAAGACATTCAAGAGAAGCCAGGTCAAGACAGAAATTAAACATTGCATCTTGTTTCAGGACGCTAGCTGAGCACAGTTATTAAGAGTCTCTCTCCCCCTCCCTTCTTCTGGCAGTACAATCTGGATCTTTGGCAGCTAATGTTTGTTCCTGCCTGACTTTCCTCAGTTCTTTATAATATAACCCACTAGCCTGATACCTGTGCTTTGCTACGGTATTTAATTTCTGTAAATCCAGTTATAATACTGATGATGTGAAGTTTGAAATGTAACATTTGTTGTACGAATTCTAATGGAGAAGATTGTAGTGTAAAAAATTAAGTGAGACATAGGTAATTTTTTTCTCTACTGAAGGACCTCTCTCTAGACCACATTGGTGGTTCTGCCCTCAAGTACTAGGATCACCAGGCTGCTTGGTGAGCTCACTCTGGAGCATGCCACATAGAACTGCCCATTTAAGAAGCAGTCATCTGTTAAGTCCACTCCTGGTACCTTCCGTGAAAGTGATGGCCTCTCTACTTGTGTTCCTGGATTGTTTTGCTCATATGGAGACTGTGTTGTTCTGAGCACCTCAGGGTGATCTTGCTGGTACTTGGCCTGTGCAGCTCAGTGCACTGCAGGAGTGCTATGTGCAAATGTCTTTGCTGCATTCCTAAGTTGCCTAGTCCTTATAGCGTTGGTGTATTTGGCTCGATGTTTGCCAGGAGCTTTCTTGGGGGCAGTAATAGGTGAGAGGTTGAGGGGGAGTTGGTGTGAGGGAATGGTGATGCAGTGGACATTTCTTCAGGTTCATGAGGGAGGCATGCATCAAAATGGCTCCAAGAAAGTTCCTTTACTATCTCCATCCCACCTCCTCTCCTACACCTAACAGGCAGTGTAGGAGGGGGAGGGGGGCAGAATATTAGAAGCCACTGTGGAGGCTGGGCCGGCAGGATCACTAAGGCATTACTGCTGGGGTGGACTCCCTCGTGGCCATTCCTGATTTCCCCAACTGTCATTAGCTCTGGGAAGTCTCCTGTAACTGTTGTTTGTTTGTTTGTTTTTTACCTCAGAACACTGAGCTCTGCAGCTGACCAATCAGAGGGTGGGGGGTGCAAGAGGCAGCAGCCTGGCAGCCTCATAGAAACCAATGGGGGGAGCACATTTGACCCCTTTTGACCCCCTTAGGGGTCGAATTTCTAAAAATCCCTTCTTAGTGGGCATCTGCATCATGGTAGGAGCACTCTCCCCGAATTTGTTGTTTCTAGGTCCAGCGGTTTGGTCTGGGCGTTGATTTTACAGTGAGGGGACTTTCTTTTATATATATCGATTTAATGTAATAGTTGCGTGTATACATGTTCTCTCTCTCTCTCTCTCTCTCTCTCTCTCTCTCTCTCTCTCTCTCTCTCTCTCTCTCTCTCTGTGTGTGTGTGTGTGTGTATGAATGTGTCAGCTTTCTTGGAGATTTAGCACAAACACTGAAGAAAGGGGATACCTCTAGGCATAGTGGCACAGGCTCATTTATCACTTACACTATGACTCCACTCTATACCCCACATTAATCATTTCACTCAGAAAAAACTCCCTTTAAACTAAGATGCACAGTTTTAAACTCAATAATACTACAACTGCATCTTTTATAGCAAGCTCTCCATACAAATTAACTCCCCAAACAGAAGATTATAAACTGTATCTGTAGAATTCAGTAACAATTTTTATCCTTATGTAGGTTTGTCTTCCCCTGTATACTATCTGTTGTCTTTCATAGTGTGTGTTTTCCCTCGTGCATGTGTGTATGTATAATGTTGTCATTTGTCTTGTTCATCTGGTGACACACATGGGATGTTTTGTACATCAGATTTTATTGCGTGGATCAGTAAACACATTATCTGATCCCCTTGATCTGTATTTTACACCTCAGTACAAATATAATATCTCTGTTTTGTTTACCGTAAAACAAATCTACTGGTATGTATTAATTCTCTGGCGTTTTCATAGTTTCTTATTCTTTTTAGAAAGAAAAACTTCATCATATAAGCCCATGAGTGTTATGTTCCCTAAATGTATTAGAAATGGTTTATCATTGAACAAACTGAAGAAAAATAGTTGCACTGCAAAAAGAAGGGGAAGTCTGGCAAAGTACATGAGAAGATGAAAAACAATGTTTTCTGCTGGAACCTGGACTCCATTGGAGTGAATGTAGTAAAGGAGAGGGAAAGTAGAGTTTGGATCCTAAGCAGCATGGGTTATACAGCAGGAAGGCAACTTCCTTGTCTCCCCCTCCCACTGCAGCCCTCTGTGCCGAAGAAAATTGTGCTACTATGAATAAATGGGACACCTCCCAACCCCAAGAACAGCATGACAGCAAAAGTGGGTGTGTCCACTATGAGGGGGAAAGAGCAAATCTCAGCCTCCTTCTTCTATGAATGGAAGTGTCCATGAAAGTGTTGGTGGAGTTTAAATATATAAGGAAGTTGAGCACCAAATGCTTAAAGAAAAACAAGTAGGTTTATTTAAAGAAGAACAAACTTTGATAGAACATGGAAGAGAGAGAGGACCTTAACTGTCTAACTAACTGCTGTGAGAGGAACAGCAACAAGAAGGAAGCTCTGCAGGAGCAGGAGGTCTCCAGAAGAGCCAACCAGGAGACAGCAAGGACATAATTTGAAATTGTGGGCAGTCCCTAATCTAGCTATGCTAACTACCAGTCCTTCAGCTGTCCCCCTGTAGGGTGATCTTCAGTTCTTCATAAGGCTGCACTATAGACCTTGCATATTCCAATAGAAAGAACTACTACTGTGCTAATGAAATGGACCCTTAGGATCTAAGCCTGTTTCAGAATTATAAAAATGGAAGTTATCCAGTCTAACCCATTTACAATGGGTCACTGGGTATCCTGTGTCTAAAGCACTCCTGTATGAAATTCTTCACACCATTTCCCTCCCACCCTCTGGCTTTTTATTCTCTTACTGTGACCCAAACTATAAGTGACACTGAACGCAAGTCTGTTCAGGTACCTCGGATTCTATGTATTTTTACCTCCTCTGTTGTACACTTGCATGTGCTACTATTCCCATGCTCCCTGGCCATAGGTTTTGCAATGGCACCATCAAGTGATTGAATAGCAAGCAAATGTAATTGTAAGCAGCTGAACATGTGGACCTGCTGTCAGATGTTCAAATGATCAAGTAGACAGCACAGAAATGTGGAACACTGCCGGTAAGATGAACAAGTGGAGCCACAGCTACATGTTAAAAGACAGTAGTGTTACGCCAACTGCTTTATCTACAGCAGAGGCTAACTAAATTTAACGTGAGTCCTGGCCAGCTATACCAAGGTCGTGTCTGAACCCAGAGTTCCAGTAATGGAGGCCACACGGGTGTTTTTCCAAAACAAATAATATTTTTACTGAAGGATATCAAAGTCACACATACAAAATAATCAGTCTCACAATAGCATACATTCAAGTTCCTTTAGAGTTACAGAAATAGGAGGTAGGTAGGTAAATTGGTTTATACTCACCTGTTCCAGAAGTCTTGTCTGTTGCAATGGGAATGGGGTAGAAAGTGATACCTAGGGGTTTAAGCTAAATCACACTCACTAGAGCCAGCTAAGCAAGCATGGACCTCTTTGGCTGCAGTTCCAAGAGATCTTAAAGTAGACAAAGGGATTGTTGGATAGAAAGCTGGACATAAGGGGTAGTAAAGAAGATAGAGGTCATGGAGAAGGAAGATGGCTAGCAAAGACCTAGGGTTTGAGTCTTTACTTTTATAGTTGAATCTCCAGGTGGGTGGCACCTTGCCAAACTGTAATTCCACCTACTTACAAGTCCATCCCATAGCTTCCCTCATTGGTGCATGTAGAGAGGGGCAGGTATTCTATGGGTTGGGCCAATATTTGAAATACTACACTCTATCTCATGGAATACCATCTGGCTAGATGTGAAGTCTTGGCTTCCTGTATCCTCTTTGAAGTACAGATGAATCTTGGCTTTCCCAGGCCTACAAGGTACCATCAACAGGAAATGGCAATTCAGATGCATATCAGGTCCGTGTTCTGCGTGACAACCAGTCTCTTCAGTAATGGGGGAATTTCTCCTTCTTGGTTGTTGTTATTCTCACAATGGCTAACATGTGCTTCTCCTTCCCATAATGCCTTGAGCTGAATGTATGCAAGCTACATTAATATAAAATGCAGGCAACTGTTCCCTATGTGAAGGCTCTCACAGTAGGTGATGCAAATAGCTTCCTTTAGGCTCATGGTATACAGATATGTGTGCACAGTCCATGTGTTGCGTGTGTAGCAGATATAAAACCATAAATTAGTCCATAAGCAGCTGAACATGTGGACCTGCTGTCAGATGTTCAAATGATCAAGTAGACAGCACAGAAATGTGGAACACTTCCGGTAAGATGAACAAGTGGAGCCACAGCTACATGTTAAAAGACAGTAGGGCAACACTCAATGGACCACATGTAGAATGTCACAGTTATATTTTGGCTCTGATAAGCTAGGATCTTTATTTTATAAAGGTAAAGGTTCCCTTGCTTGAAAGCCAGTCGAATCCGACTCTAGGGTTGCGGTACTCATCTCCGTTTCAAAGCCAAAGAGCCAGCGCTGTCCAAAGACATTTCCGTGGTCATGTGGCCGGCATGACTAAACACCAAGGCACACGGAACGCTGTTACCTTCCCACCGAAGTGGTACCTATTTATCTACTTGCAATTTCTTGCTTTTGAACTGCTAGGTTGGCAGGAGCTGGAACTAGAGACGGGAGCTCACTCCATCATGTGTCACCCGGGTCTCGAACTGCTGAACTACTGACCTTCCACAGCCTGCAATTCAGTGTCTTAACCACTTGAGCCACTGCAGTTTATTTTATAAACCAGGATCAAAAGGTCTTCAGCCTCTTGTGGTGGCCATGTTATGGGAATGGCTTTTCCTCATACACATTGCTTGCTGTAAAACATTATGATATGTAAGTTTGTAGCGAGGAAAGTTGTTCCACGTGCTTCATCTCCTCAGAATGAAGCAGTATCCACAACCCAGTGTGTATAACAATGAGACAAATTAGAATTAGACACACCCAGGTTTAAATCCCAATCATTCATGAAGCTCGCTGGGTAATCTTGGGCCAGTCACTCTCTCAGCCTAACCTAATTTACAGGGTTGTTGTAAGGATAAAATGAAGATGGAGAGACCAATATATGCTGCCCTGAGCTCCTTGAAGGAAGGAAGGGATACAAATGCAAGAGAGAGTATACACAAGTGCCTCACCGTTTGTCCATCAGCAACCATAAACGCATAAGCTTTTATTTCTTCTCTATTCTTGTCCCTTTGGATCCCAGCAATTTTTTCTAGGTCTTAAATCTGTTAAAGTTTCTGTGAGTTCTGAAGCAACCAGGGCCGGCCCCAGGTTTCTTTGCAGACTAGGCGAAGATACCTTCTGGTGCCCCCCCCCTCCCCATGCACCCACCAATTTTCAAACATAAATGCATTTTAGGTATGGCAAGGCCAGAAAGACAGACGACTGACAGACGATGAAACCGCATTGAAGCTGGGCTTGGACCTCCTCCCTCGAGAGCTTTCTTACACACACACACACACCGGATTTCAAGGCAGCTCCTTCTGAGCAAGAAGCCTGTGGAGTGGGGCCTCACACCCAAGGCCTTCCTGACACCCCAACCTTAAAACCACGGGTTTTCTGTGCTGGAGAAAGCCCCCTTGAGCACCAGTCAGGTGAAAACCAGAAGCGAGTCGAAAGCCGGGCGCGAAGCCCTTGTTCTCTGCGTGTAATGTACTCCGCCATTACCACGTGCGCGACCATTGGGCCATGCGGTCAAGCAAAACCCTGAAGCTTCGCTCCGATAGAACAATAGCCAAGCGGATCCTAGCCCGCACCTATCAGAGGGCCAGGTCCGCAGCCGAGAGCCTATGGGACTCTCGGCTACTGTAAATAGCCTATAGGGTAGTAGGGGGTGTGTTTGGGTGAAGGGTTTCTGTGCATATATACCGGCCTGCGAGCCGGCTGTCTTTGTCTTGTTCCAGCTGAATAAAAGTACTTTGCTGAAATCACTCCATGTTTCTCAGTACTTTTCAATGGCGACGAGGATGGGATTCTACCTTCCCTGAACAGGACCCGGACGAGACCAAGCCTGCACCGAGCTCCAATCGAGACCCCCGACGCGTCCGCCGCTTCGTTTCGGAATCACCGCTCAAACGCATCGCGCCTCGCTCCGTCAGACCACGAAAGCAAGCCCCGCTCGCCTCGCCGCGCCTTGCCTCGCTCCCGAGACCCTGTAGGCATCTCCGCGCGCCGTTTCACTTCGCATCAC
>NW_015175436.1:14774-27122 GCF_001447785.1 Gekko japonicus
TTTGGCTTAATGGGTGTGACGATCGGGGTTTCCCACCGGGCGGACGTAACCGGCTCCAGCACCCCTTGGGCCACCAGCCGGTCCAGTTCCGCCTCGATCTTTGGCCTCATCACGATGGGTGGGTGCCGGGCCTTTATCCGGATGGGGCGGACCGCTGGATGCAGGTCCAGGGAGATGGGTGGCCCTGTGAACCTGCCGAGGGACCCATCGAAAACCTGCGGGAACTCATTGCACATGTCCATGAAATTCGCAGCCCTGCTGAGCTCCTGTTAGGTCGCCGCCTGACTACCAGGCTGGACCGGCTACACTCGGACCAGGCACCCGAGGAAGAACCAACAACAGAATCACACCAAGCCGCGAGGGGTTTCTTTCCGGAGGACCCAGTCTACGCCAGGAACTACGCACAAGGGCCACCCTGGATCCCCGCACGAGTTGTACGAGTGAGAGGACCTCGATCGTATGAGGTCTCCTGTGAGGATGGCCAACTGCTCCACCACCACATCGACCAACTATGGCGGCGGGTCCTCCCGAACGACCCCGAGGACCTGGAATTTATGGAGCCAGACGAAGCAACTTCCTCCACGCCCGAGCCGCCGGCCCCAGCACCAGTTCCCATCCGTCTCGCCCCGGAACCTCCTGCGCTGTCGCCACCGGCAACACCACAACCAACCTCCCCGCCACGGGCCCCTGTAGCACCCACGACCATCACACCAGAACTCCGCCGCTCCACAAGGACCAGAAAGGCCCCAGCGTACCTCCAGGACTTTGTGTGTGGGTAGTCTGGACTATGGGGGGAGGGGTGTAATGTACTCTGCCATTACCACATGCGCGACCGTTGGGCCATGCGGTCATGCAAAAGCCTGAAGCTTCGCTCCGATAGAACAATAGCTGAGCGGATCCTAGCCCGCACCTATCAGAGGGCCAGGTCCGCAGCCGAGAGCCTATGGGACTCTCGGCTACTGTATATAACCTATAGGGAAGTAGGGGGTGTGTTTTGGTGGTGGGTTTTCTGAGCATATAAACCGGCCTGTGAGCCGGCATCCTTTGTCCTGTTCCCTCCGAATAAAAGTACTTCGCAGAAATCACTCAACGCTTCTCAGTACTTTTCACTGGCGACGAGGATGGGATTCTGCCTTCCCTGAACACGACCCGGACGAGACTAAGCATGGACCGAGCTCCCGATAGAGACCACCGCAGCCCCGCCGCTTCGCCGTGGATCACTGCACATCGCACCGCGCCTCGCTCCGTAAGACCTCGCAGTAATCTTCGCTCGCAGTTTTCGCCTCGCCTCTCTTCGCAAGCGAACCAGCAAACATGTCTTCTCCAGCCTCCTCCTCGTCCTCTTCCTCCTCCGCTGCCTCGACCTCCCACGATGGCATCGCTCGTTTTGACCTCTCCCATCCCGAGCAATGGGAAACGTGGGTAGTGATCCTCGAGAACTACTTGACGTGCATGAAGATCACCGACCTGGGGCGGGCCCGGACCCACGCCGCCTCCCACCTGGTCTCTCACCGTTTTTTTTTGGGGGGGGGAGCGCCTGGAAATGGGAGCCAGAGGAAGGGATGCAGCGCCCAAAGAGGCCGGCTCAAGAGGCCTCCGGGAAAAGGAGCTGAGCAAAAGCACCGGCTTGACTGCTTCAATAACATTCCCATTTCAGATCTGTTCCCCCCCCTTATAGCAGCCAGGGGGTCAAATTCTATGAGCCCCAAAAGAAGGCGCCCCCATCCTCCATTATTTCCAATGGAGGGAAAGCATTTAAAAGGAATGCTTAAATGTGATGGCCAGAACTCCCTTCTGGCTTGTCAGCCTCACCTGGCAACCCTAGTGACATCACAGAAGTGATGTCACATCCTTGCTCCTGGCTCCACCCCAAAATCTCCTGGCTCCACCCCCAAAGTCCCCAGGTGTTTCCTGAGTTGGAACTGGCACCCCTACCCATATTAGAGCCACAGTTTTTGTGAAAGGTGATGAAGCACTGTCTTGAACTGAGATGACAATAGATTAATTTATAAGACTGAGTGAATTAAAAACTAACCATCAGGGTCTGACCCCCTGGAGACACCCTCCAGTGTCCTTTCTAGGCAGGGTCTTTTGGTGCTTCAGTTGGGGGGGGGTGTCAGTCATGGGGGACCTCAATCTCACCCAAAGCCTTCTCTCCCTTACCATGTTTCTCTTCCACAGCTGTAGTAGAGGACTGTAGCTCATTTTCCTTGGAGCACCTTTTAAAGGAAGAGCTGGCAGCAGGTTGGCCCCAGGATCTCCCAGTGCCCTAAGGTGGGGGGTTGTGGCCTTGTAAGGAGCCATGATTAAAACTTTAGCAGAATGTTTATTTAAAAACTTTAGCAGAACTGCCCTCCCATTGGCTGTCTGCTCCCCTCAGTGCCTGAAGAAGCTGTCTGTACTGGCTTGCAGGCTTTGAGTATCGGGTGCCAGGGTCAGGCAAGGCAGGGTCATTCAGTCCAAGGTCAGGGTTCCAGAAATCAGGCAAGGTAGAGTGTCCAGTCCAAGGTCAGAGTTTCAAGAATCAGACAAGGCAGAGTCGGTGGCTTAGCATCTATCATACGTGTTGCATCCATGCCTAATAGCTTCTCTTGGGTAGTTTTATAACCACATATCTAAGGGTCATGCTTGCAGCTAGCTGCTCAGAAGCAATCCTGCAACTACTTATCTTTGGTATCAGCAAGCAACTGGCATCGGGCCAGGATACGTGCACTCTGCAGTCTTGTCTGTAGTTCTGTTCTCAGCCTCTGTCTGCAATGCTCTAAGGGTGTAGGTGATACTGATAGTCTGGGAATGGATAACTGAGGTTCACCTGCTGAATCAGGACTGGAGGATGTCGGTGGTTCTGCATCAGCTGTTGGCTGTGAATCCCTGCAGCTCATTTTCCTGCTTCTGTTGACTCAAGGTTAGCTATGCAGGGCTCCTCTTCTCCAAGGAGTCGTCTTCTCCTGAGGAGTCCTCGCTATTGCTGAGCCCTGGATGACTCATGAAACTGTCTGTCTGGCCAGTGCCCTCTGTGTTTCCAGATGGAACAGCAGGCACAGTTTGTCAACAGTGCCGTGTCTCCTCACAAGGGTTGCCAAGTCGACTTACCTGCAGAGTGGGGGATTCCTGGCTCCGTCGGGAGTGATGTCATCGTGTCGCACACGTTGGGGGCGGGGCACCGAGACTCAAGGGAAAACCATAGAGTTTTCCCTCGATTCACAGAGTGTCCCCCCCACAACGTGGCCAGCATGATGATGTCACCTCTGGGTGACATCATCACACTGGGGATGCCCTCCGGCAGAGTTTGGAGTTCCCCCCGGGGCCCGATCCACCAGCAGCAGGTAATGAGCCTCCCAGGCAGGTATTTACCCGCCCCCAGTGGGGGCTTGGCAAGTACCTCACCAGGATGGCTGACTGATCTGGCCACCTCTGAGACCTGTGCTACCCCACCACCATCACCAATGCTCCCTCTAAGCTGTGGAGTCTTGTGTGCAAAAATTCTACTTTGTGAGCTGCTTGCATTGTAGTTGTGAGAGAGCAATTTGGCTACTGCATAAATTAGTTTGCTCTGGAACCGTCCTTCCTGAGCGAAGACAAAAATGTGTGAGCCGGAGGCTAAAAACTGTGCACTAGCTCACACTAACTCAGCTTAGAGGGAACACTGACCATCACTGTCATCCACCCAGCCTTCTCCCTGCTCATTCTAGTAGGTGCTCGGGCCCTGGGGGTACTACTACTACCACTGCAAATGGAAGGGAGGCATGCTGGTTCCCCCCCTGAAGGGCAAGTGGGGGGACCCTGACCTTGGACACTAACAAGTCTCTGGGTCTGGAAGGCATATACCTGAAGGTTTTTTTAAAAACTCAACTGTGAACTTGTTAATTGTGTAACCTGTCTATTTCCAGATATGTAGCTGTGTTAGTCTGTAGCAGCACTGTAAAACAGTAGTCCAGTGGCACATTAAAGATTAACAAAATTTATTAAAGCATAAGTTTTGTGAATCATCTGACTTCATCAGATACATGAGTTGTACATTCATCGGGCCAGTTTATATACACAAAAAAGGTGGTGGTTAGGGCCACTTGTTACCCTAAATCAGGTAGAATAGCTTTGAGATAGGGTCAAAGTCACACATCGATTGTCAAGCACAGTAAGGTTAAAATGTACATCAATCAGTTCTGATACCTGATACAAAAGCACTTAAAACTTCCCTTCCGTGTTTCACGAGTACGCACATACACTTAACATTGCCTTTTCCCACACTTATACAGCAACAGTGGGAGAAATGCTGAAAAGCATTTTCAAGTGGTATGTATGAATTTGGTCTGTGTTTTGTGCCAGACTTTATCGGACTGCTGAAGCGGGGGGAACTTTCCTCTGCTGCTGGACATTTTAAAGCATCAAATGTGCACCAAGTGATGAAACAGATTAAAATGTAACTCAATCTAAACTAAAATATCATTTACTAAGCACCAAATGCCTTGCTAGTATAATGCTACCAAAATCAACAGACATAAAGAAGAAAATAATCTAAACATGTAGATTTCTAAAACAAGGCCTAGAAACTTTCTTTGTTGTAGTAAAATTGAACACCTCTTGGATCTGTAGATGAATACCATTTGCACCTCTTTTGAAGGATTTTAGAGAGTGTTTTAGGTCCACAAAAGAAAACACCAATGCTGTCACTGCCAAGAAAATTTTTAAAAATATAGTTTTATTCAAAAAAAATCATAAAATGAACACATTTTAATTTTAACAAATATTCTTCCTTCCAGGAAAATCAGGGAATTTGGTCAGTGATATTAGTGATGGAGTTTGGTCAAGGCAGGGGATTACACAAGGGATGATTTACAATGTTCTCTCAGCACACCCTACCAAATAGGAATCAAGATATGGTCAGCCTTTTGCCCAGGTTCATGTCTAAGGGGGATAAACCCTTTTGAAAGAGGAGGAAGGTGAGAAAGATTGAGAAAGTGATTTCCACAGGTTGATTGAGATATATCTTTGGGGCTTTGTATGTAATGTCTTCGTACTGCTCATATCCATCAGTAACTTTGCTGTGAAGACCTCACTAGTATGTGATGCCAGCTTTAATGTAAAGTCTGCAGGAACTGGGTTTTGTAGCAAAAACTCTTTGGTTTTCTGGACCATTGGTTTGGGGATACTGTCAGAACACCAAGCAAGTTTACACTGAGCTAACTTTTTGGAATCTTTTATTTTCCACCGAAAAGGGAAATAAAATTGAAAATGTTTACAAAGGAAAACAATATTTTCAGGCATTAACATGGATGGCTTACCAAAAAAAACCCCAACTTCATTTACACCAGTTTTTGTGTCCACAGGTCATCATTTAATGTAAAGTCTGTAGGAGCTGGGGTTTGTAGCAAAAACTCATTTTTAGCAAAAGCAAAGTTAGCTGCCCCTCAGTTACACAGTCCATCACATAACTTATTGTTTTAGAATAATATTTTAAAAATTGTTTCCTCACATTTATTTTTGGTCAGCAGGTAGCTAAACATTGGACACTACTACGAATTGTTTTGGTTCTTCTATTTGATGAATACAAAATAAGTTGTGATGATTGCTTCAAAGTCTTCTGGGAACAAAGAAGCTTTTCTTAACCAACCCCTGAGTTCAGTGTCGGCCTTTCTAGCTGAGACGAACTAATAACATAAGAGCATTGCCTTTAGATCCACAGCCAATTATGTCAGGGAACAAACACATCCTTGACATTGTAAGAAAAAGGCCTCACTGTTTATCTCTTTAATAACCATTTTCAAGGGAAATTAATGTTACTTTGTCCTTTGTGCTGAACAATAATTGGATTGTGTCTTTCAATTATAGCTGGACAAATGCCAAGATATTGAAATACTTCTAAATATTAGATTTTCTTGTCCAAAAATTAGATTTTATTGGCATTGTCTATCCAAGATTTCTTCATTTAAAGCTTTATTATGCGTAAGGATGCTTTCAGCATAAGAACCCAACTTAAATTATTTTAAAGACTAATTTTTAAAGGGGTACAAACGCCTCTTCCTTCATTTTATCCTGGGAAAGATAGTCAAATGACATTATTCAATAGCTTGCCTTACCCAGGATGATTTTCTGCAATTTGCTTGAATTCAGTGTCCCAGTTTGGTCTTCCATAGAAGGTCTTTTGTCTCAAGCCTGTAATTACATCCACCTTTTCATCATTATGCAAGGCAATGTGGGTAGCCTAAATTGGAAAGAAGCAAAACACCATCATTTTAAAATCAACAAGTTGTAATAGTGCCTTCAACACCAGAAAAAGTTAGACTACAATCATATGAATGGAGATATGCATTACTGCAAAAATGCAATTAGTGGGAATCACCTTTTAAAAGGGTAGGGGACAACTGCTTCAGGCCTTACACAGAGACGGGGGGGTCTTATCAGTGCTCACTTCTTTTAATATTAAGACATTTGTATTATTCCTTTTCCATAAAAAAGACACTGTCTAAATGGCTAAAAAGAAAAGCATGTAACAACAATTCATGTAACAACAATAAAAAAACCCAACTGAGCAAAGGAGTAGCTCAGGAAACAAGGACCAGCTACTCTATAGCTAAAATTCAGCAACAGCAAATACAATCTGGAGCAACGATGTTGTTTATGGCACACACACAAAAAAGGGAAAGGTAGAAGCTATACAAGCCACCCCTGACAAGGCTTCTCAGAGGTTGTGAAAATCAGCAGAAAATGGCCACTCCTGAGTGACACTCTCTGTAACTCAGAGGATCAGGTAATGGAGTTGGTTCTTGATTCAGGAGGGATTGAGGAGCTGGAGAAAAATGGCTTCCACATAGTGACACTCTAGGAATTTCCCTAGTCTCTATGACAAAGAACATAGACAGTGGAAGGCAGCCTACAGCATCACCTGGAAGTGAAATCACATCCTCCCAAAACTCTGCCCTCCCCAGGAACTGTCTCCAAAATCTCTGGCATTTGCTGAGGCAGTGAAAAGTAATGAGGAAGGACCAAGGGTGCAGTGAGGAGGAGGAGGAGATTGGATGTATACCCCACCCTTCTCTACCTGAAGGAGTCTCAGAGCAGCTTACAATACCTTTCCCTTCCCCTCCCCACAACAGACACCTGTGAGGTAGGTGGGGCTGAGAGAGCTCTCTCGAGAACTTGCCCTTGAGCGAATAGCTCTGAGAGAACTTATGACTGATCCAAGGTCACACCGACAGCTGCATGTGGAGGAGTGGGGAATCAAACCCTAGAGTCCGTGCTCCTAACCACTACACCGAACTGGAGGAGGAGGAAAAGAAGAAGAGTTGGTTCTTATACCTGCTTTTCTCTTCCTGAAGGAGTCCCAAAATGGATTACGATCACCTTTGCTTCCTCTCCCAACAACAGTCACCTTGTGAGGTAGGCAGGGCTGAGAGAGTTCTGAGAGAACTGTGACTGACCCAAGGTCACCCAGCTGTCTTCACATGGAGGAGTGGGGAGTCAAACCCAGTTCTCCAGATTACTCTGCTCTTAACCACTACATCACACTGGCTCTCACACCCTAACTGCTATACCAGATCGACCACATGTATTCAAAAGACTGTTACATTTTGTTAAATATAAGGAACAGAGATTTTCTGGTTTTGTTAATACCCTAACCTGGATGGCCCAGGCTAGCACAATCTCATCACATCTCAGAAATTAAGCAGAGTCAACCATAGTTAGTACATGAATGGAGACCATCAAGGAAGTTGAGGGTTGCTATGCAGAGGAAGGCAATGGCGAATCACCTCTGTTTGCCTCTTGCCTTAAAAGCATTATTTGGGGTGCAGTCACATGCGCGAGATGAACTGATCCAAGGGGGAAACGAGGCTATTCCCTCCTGAGGAATTTGACCGGCAGTTGCGCGATCACACAGTCCGTTGAAGCTGCAGGGGCAGCCCGCCACTGCGTGATAAGACGCAACCGCGGGTGAGTCGGGTGGTTTTTTTTTTGCCGTTTGTTTCCAATTTGCTTAAATGGGGAATTGATGAATCATATCTCAGCACTGAGGGCTCCCTATGGAGTGTGTGATGATATGCATACTGAGAAGGGGGGGGGGAAACAACAGCACGGAGTCAGAATGCCTGGCTAGCACCATCCCGACGCCATGAGAGCGCGCTGGAGTGATCAGGCAGGGGAAAGTCCATCCGTGGCCTGTAGTAACCCGTTTACTACTGGACTTGTCTTTTTACTCCGCTTCTCACTTTTGCAGCAGAGCGAAACAGGTTGCCAACAGGTGCGGGGTGCTTCCCAGATGTGTGTGTCTGATCACACACTTTAAATCCGCCCAGCATTCGCACCTATGGCACACTTTAAATCCGCCCAGCATCGCGGCTAATTATGCGTGTGATTGCGACCTTCATTACCATAAGTTGACTGTGATGTGATGGCACTTTCTACCACCATTTTTTGACACAAAACAATGCACAGGTGAGAGGAGCTTTCCCCCTCCCCTCCCTTACCTCACTGCACTCTGTTGTTTGAAACGTTTTCCCCAGCCCAGTTCTGATATAAGAACTGTGGTATAAAAAACCCAACAAAGCATAGAAAGGTGTCTGTGTGTGGGAGGTTTCACTCCCTTCACCCATGCACTCCATTTTGTGTTTAGAAGAAGAAGAAGAAGAAGAAGATTGGATTTATACCCCGCCCTTCACTTGGAGTCTCAGAGCGGCTTACAAACTCCTTTCCCTTCCCCTCCCCACAACAGGCACCCTGTGAGGTGGGTGGGGCTGAAAGAACTCTTGACAGAAACTGCTCTTTCAGGAACAGCTATGCCAGAGCTTGTGACTGACCCAAGGTCACATCAGCAGGTGCAAGTGGAGTAGTGGGGAATCAAACCTGGTTCTCCCAGATTAGAGTCCACACACTTAACCACTACACCAAACTGGCTTAAAAAAAAGCTCTCTTCCATGTATCCTCAAACTTGCCATTTTATATGTGACTAGGAAGAATGCCTGTTGTGGAGCTGAAGACAATGCGGCGCTAGCCTGGCCGCGGGTGCGGGTCGCCGTCTCCATCTGGCCCCCCCACGGCGAAGCTGGCCGTCCTGCCTCGCATGGTTGAGGCTCCGGCGGGCCAAGGCGCCTGGCCTCGCCCCTCCCCCCGGCACCTCCGGCCACTCGAGGCGCTGGTGGGGGAAGCCAGCCAGGCTTGGCCCTCTCCCCACAATGGGCATGAGCCCGGCTGGTTGCAGGGCGCCGCCCACTTCCCACCCCCCAACTTGGGGAAGCAGCTCGCATTCCCCCTCACAGGGTCAAGCCCCGGTGGGTCAAGGCACCTGGGTTGGCTGCTCCCGCCACCACCCCTGGCCGAGCGAGGCCCCAGCGGTGCAAGCAGACTGGGCTCGTCCATCTCCCTGCAGTGGGTGGCAGCTTGGGCGGGCAGCTGCAGGCCCGCGTCTCCTTCCCCAGCCCCCTCTCCTCTGCCCTCCTGCGCTAGCCTGGCCATGGATGCAGGTCGCCGTCTCCATCTGGCCTCCCCAGGGCGAAGCTGGCCATCCTACCCCGCACGGTTGAGGCTCCGGCGGGCCAAGGCGCCTGGCCTCGCCCCTCCCCCGGCACCCCCACTCGATTGAGTTGCCAGTGGGGGAAGTCGGCCAGGCTTGCCCCTCTCCCTGCAATGGGTGCGAGCCCAGCCGGGCGCAGGGCGCCATCCGCTTTTCATCCCCCTCCAACTCAGGGAAGTAGCCCACACTCCCCCCATGGGATCGAGGCCCCAGCGGGTCAAGGCGCCTGGGTTGGCTGCTCCCACCACCACCCCCAACCGAGCGAGGCCCCAGCAGGGCAAGCAGACCAGGCTCATCCCTCTCCCTGCAATGGGCGGCAGCTCGGGTGGCTGGCTGCGGGCCCACGTCTCCTTCCCTGGACCCCTCTCCTTGGCCCTCCCTCTGCGCGCTTGAGGCCTCGGCAGGCCAAGCTGCCTGGCCTCGTCCATCCCCACCATGGGGCGACAGGACAGGCTGGGCCTGGCTTTCCGGCCGGCCTCAGGCGTCGTGGCACGGCGCCATCTCCCCTCATCCGCAGACCACCCAGGGGAGGTGCGAGGGAATGGGCCACCCCCGGTGCCTTTCCAGGCGGCTGGGCGGATCCAGCGCATGTCGACCTGGGCCTCCTCTTGGCTGGTGGTGGCTTCCGGCTGCTGCGGCTCAGCAGTGGTGGCATGGCCCCATCTTGGGCCTGCAGGCCGAGTGAGGGTGTCTGGCCAGTGGAGCACCCGGGCCGGGCCACGGCTCAAAGGAAACTGAGGGCAAAAGAGTGGTCGCTGCCTCCGTGAGTGGGAGGACACCCACACAGGCGGCAGCACAGCGAATGGAGAGAGATGCCCTGTGAGTGACACACCAGGGTGCCAACCAATTCCGGAGTGTGTGGAATGTTCTAGAGCAGTGCCACCACCATTTGGCTTTTATTTATAAGGGAGATTGGAGTGGATATTTGATTGGAGTGGATATTTGAATACACACATGAAGTTCCCTCTGTTGCCTTTCAATCGGCTGTGGTAATAGATATCCTGCAGAACCTTCAAAAATGGCTTGCAGAGGCTGACGTACAATTGGTGATAGAAACCGTGAGGTACTTAAAGAGAACTTGAGAGTTTCAACAAGGACAGAGAATTTGGTTGGTGGCATAACTGAGCCACAGGGAAAACAGAAGATGGAATGAATAGGAAGAGAATATGAGAGATACATAGAGGAGAGAAAGGCTTGGAGGGTGCCCAAGTAATAGCTACTGCAAATCCAGGTGCTGAGCTACAGTTGCAGAGGACAGAGGCCTCAGGTGAAGTCCCTGGGACTCCTTAGTTACTGTACTTTAAAAAGATCCTTTCATAAAACAAATAACCACTATTCGCTTTTAGGAAGCCATGCTTCATGCAATTAAGCATTCATTTGATTACTGTTCCTTAGGCTGCAGCCCTGGAAAAGTAAAATTCAGTAATGCAGTCCCATCAGATTTCGTTTATACCTGACTTTCATCCCAGCCAGTAAGAAATATGTGATAGCTTAGAAAATGGGCTTTCCCTTTCTCAGTCATTTGTGCTTCCAGCAAGCACAGGAGATCAGCAAACCACTCAAAGGCAGATGGATCTCGGCAAATCCAATAGAAATAAACCTGTCAAGGGAAAGTAAAACAATTCAGCAAAGTGCAAGCTTTCGTCGGGCATCCTATATGGCTCCTAAATTATTTATTTTGAGATAAGTGGCAAATCTTATAGCAGCCTACTCGGCTCTGGTGTAAATTTATACTTGATTTTCTATCCAGCATTGACAGTTCAGCGTTTCCTGACGTTTTTAAACATTCTCCAACACTCATTTGTTTACCATTTAAACAGATTTTTTTTTAAATTGCAAGGACTATCTCCAAGAGTCCTATCTAGAAGCTTTATTTAAACTACTTCCAGTAATAAAACAGCATGAGGGACTTGGGCCAAGGAGGTGTTGTCCAATTATGTGCTGAACCATGAACTCCCTAGTTGGGCTTTTATAGTTAAAGTAATCATCATTTGCATTTCTTTCAGTCTTTTTGATCATTCAAAATGCTTGGTATCATCTCTCACTTATCCTTACAACCGTCTTGTCAGGTAGATCAACATTATTTTCTCCATTTTGAACAAGAGGAGCTATGCTGAAGAAAATTAGGGACACAAAGCACACAGATTAGGGGCTCTGTGATTCTTCTTATAGAGTTCTATTTACTTTTTATAGACTACAACTATTACAACCAAGCTTTTAAAGGGCAAAATGACACAGTGAAATCCAGGGGTGGATTGGCAATTTCCAGAAGATTTAACCCTTAATCCACCAGATTACCCCACTTCTTCACACTCATTTACCACCATGAATTCAAGTTTAGATACAATCAGTTCCCCGTATTTAAAACAAGACCTTTACTAAATTATCTCACGGATTTAATAATTGAACTGTGACAAGGCCCTGCCCCCCTGGAATCACCAACATACAACAAGTACCGTGCACAGATGATTATAACATATCATGAATAATTTTATATTTTTTGAAAAATATTTTTACAATAATTTCTACATATATAATAAATCATCTTAATCAAAAATATCAAAAATCATCTTCCCCTGGAATCACCAGCAGCAGCCTGTGCCTGCCAGCATAAATGGATTAAGGTAAACTGTACATCAACAATGACTACAGCTATTCCATCAGGATCTGTTACTGTGTTTCCACCATCATGATGCAATATTACTACTGCCATCACTACTGTTACTTTTATTATTTTTTTAATATCTGCTTTGTTTTATGTGTTTTAACTTTTTATGTAAGCCGCCCTGAGTCTGCTTTGGTGGGGAGGGCAGGGTGTAAATCGAATAAATAAATAAATAAAT